>NC_140994.1:192017832-192020332 GCF_052327205.1 Somniosus microcephalus | reverse complement strand
AGAGCGACGAGGGGAGGGAGAATGGATGGCAATGAAGGGAGAGAGAGGAGACAATTTTATACCTTCAACATTTGGATTTCCTCCTCAGTCTTTCATGTACTTACATTTTTTTTCTCTACTACAAATGAAGGAATGCTGGGTATATCTACAGCTTACAGTACAAACTCATGCAGATACTTGCTTTTACGTGTTATAGACCTATAATCAGGGTTGTTCTTGGGTTTAGATTTTTGTGGGTCATTTCAGCTCTTTTGAAGTTGTTGGTCAGCTTTTATCAGCTTTGTAGGTTGGCTTACACAGACAGTAACACTGACATGGCAGTGCTATACATGGATAGACAGTGCCACACACAGTCAGTAACACTGACATGGCATTGCTATACATGGATAGACAGTGCCACACACAGTCAGTAACACTGACATGGCATTGCTGTACGTGGATAGACAGTGCCACACACAGTCAGTAACACTGACATGGCATTGCTGTACGTGGATAGACAGTGCCACACATAGGCAGTAACACTGACATGGCAGTGCTATACATGGATAGACAGTGCCACACACAGTCAGTAACACTGACATGGCATTGCTGTACGTGGATAGACAGTGCCACACATAGGCAGTAACACTGACATGGCAGTGCTGTACATGGATAGACAGTGCCACACACAGGCAGTAACACTGACATGGCAGTGCTGTACACAAATAGGCAGTGTCGCACACAGACAGGGAAGTAATCCTGTGCTTTGGCAGTGCCACACACAAGGTCGTGTCATGCACAGACACTGTAGTACCCACACAGTCAGGGCAATAGCACCATGTTGCTTTGTGTCATCATCTTTCTTTCGAATTAAAATTAAATGATTGCTGCAACTTTGTTGGCTGGAACACTTTTGTGTACAGTGTATGTCAGAATGTTCCTCACTATCTTCATTAACTATTTGGTTCAGGGCGACATTGGTGGGTTGAAGATTCTGCAGAGGAGGTGGTCAAGCTTCCTGAAGACTTTGCTGGTTTGCAGTGATCCATCAAGCAAGCTTTACTTGGATGTGATTCAGGATGTGTTTATGTTGCAGCAAGACCCCAATGACTGGACCAGTACAGTATTTTACACAGCATTCACCTCGCAGTGGTAAGCTAAAAATGAATCTATACACCACCCTGTGAATGTGGTTTATATAATCATACGAACGCTTTTAAAATGCTCTGTCATAGCAGTGCTTAATAATAATCTAAAAAGCATTTAAATCTAAAATCAATAGGCAGACTGAAATGATAGGACCACACGAGAGAGAGAAACAAACTCGTGTGCACAGAGAGAGGGACAGATAGTAAGAAAGGGGCATACAGAGAAATGTACACATACTCGCACATGCAGAGAGCAAAAGAGGGGCATGCAGCAAAAGAAGGCGGCACACACATGCACAGAAATATTAGCCCCAATTTTAACTGGGGGTGAATGTGGGGCCTGCAGGGCGATTGTCAGGCTCTCCCTGGCTTGCCGACGTGAGACCTGGGCCATTTTAACACCCGGCCTCATTTAAATATTCCAGGCCTGACTCCTGGCCACACCTGGCATCAATGGCGTCCCGCCAGCAGGTGGGAGCTGGGTGTGTGTGGCAGGAGGCCATTGTTACGTCCGTGTATAATCAGACACAGACTGCGGGGAACGGTACAAACGGTGTTTACTCAACGTGGCTCAGACTGTAACTGATCTGTACAGATTACTACTCAACGTTATATACAGGTGTGGTCACTGCCGGTACTACAGTATACATGAGCTGTAAAAAGTAGTTCTCCCCCCTTTAAAGGTATATACATTACAATTCCTCCCCTTTTAGATTAACAGTACCATAACACTCTTAACAATTAAATATCAAACTAATTACAATTAACACTTTTAACATGCAACATTAGCTGAAAATAGTCTATTTATAAATTCAGTCTTTGGGGAGGCTTCCTGATCCTTTCTGGATAGCGCCTTTCCCGAGTGTCTTGCTCTTGGTGCGGAGGCGATTCTGGTCCCCTGTCGTCGGTTGGTTCATCAGCTTCCGATGCTACTGTTTCTGGGGTAGATGCTACCTGTACGTCGGGTTCATCACAAGGTACGTATAGGCGAGGCATGGGGTTGACTTGTTCCTGTGACTCTAGGATTTGGTCAGCATGGCGTCTCACGATGCTCTCCCCAACGTCCACTGTGTACATTAGTGGGCCCTGCCGTGTGCATATCGTTCCTGGCTGCCATTTTTCTGTTCGGTAGTCACGGGCCAAGACTGGTTGCCCTACATTGAAGCTCCTTGTTGGCTTCTCATGGATGTGCTGGAATTGCTTACTCTCAACATCTCTTCGTACGTTTGGTCTGAGCAAATCCAGGCGAGATCTTAACCTTCGGTTAAAGAACATCATGGCTGGGGCCTGGTTGGTGACTGCATGTGTCGCATTCCGGTAGGCGAACAGGAATTTGTCCACCTTGTGCTGCAGCGGAATGTTGTCATTGTACA
>NC_140994.1:191910530-192017332 GCF_052327205.1 Somniosus microcephalus | reverse complement strand
GGGGAAGAGAGCGCGCGACGGGGGGAAGAGAGCGCGCGACGGGGGGAAGAGAGCGCGCGACGGGGGGAAGAGAGCGCGCGACGGGGGGGAAGAGAGCGCGCGACGGGGGGAAGAGAGCGCGCGACGGGGGGAAGAGAGCGCGCGACGGGGGGAAGAGATGCGCGCGACGGGGGGAAGAGAGCGCGCGACGGGGGGAAGAGAGCGCGCGACGGGGGGAAGAGAAGCGCGCGACGGGGGGAAAGAGAGCGCGCGACGGGGGGAAGAGAGCGCGCGACGGGGGGAAGAGAGCGCGCGACGGGGGGAAGAGAGCGCGCGACGGGGGGAAGAGATGCGCGCGACGGGGGGGAAGAGAGCGCGCGACGGGGGGGAAGAGAGCGCGCGACGGGGGGAAGAGAGCGCGCGACGGGGGGAAGAGAGCGCGCGACGGGGGGAAGAGAGCGCGCGACGGGGGGGAAGAGAGCGCGCGACGGGGGGAAGAGAGCGCGCGACGGGGGGGAAGAGAGAGCGCGCGACGGGGGGAAGAGAGCGCGCGACGGGGGGAAGAGAGCGCGCGACGGGGGGAAGAGAGCGCGCGACGGGGGGAAGAGAGCGCGCGACGGGGGGAAGAGAGCGCGCGACGGGGGGAAGAGAGCGCGCGACGGGGGGAAGAGAGCGCGCGACGGGGGGGAAGAGAGCGCGCGACGGGGGGAAGAGAGCGCGCGACGGGGGGAAGAGAGCGCGCGACGGGGGGAAGAGAGCGCGCGACGGGGGGAAGAGAGCGCGCGACGGGGGAAAGAGAGCGCGCGACGGGGGGAAGAGAGCGCGCGACGGGGGGAAGAGAGCGCGCGACGGGGGGGAAGAGAGCGCGCGACGGGGGGGAAGAGAGCGCGCGACGGGGGGAAGAGAGCGCGCGACGGGGGGGAAGAGAGCGCGCGACGGGGGGAAGAGAGCGCGCGACGGGGGGAAGAGAGCGCGCGACGGGGGGGAAGAGAGCGCGCGACGGGGGAAGAGAGCGCGCGACGGGGGGAAGAGAGCGCGCGACGGGGGGAAGAGAGCGCGCGACGGGGGGAAGAGAGCGCGCGACGGGGGGAAGAGAGCGCGCGACGGGGGGAAGAGAGCGCGCGACGGGGGGAAGAGAGCGCGCGACGGGGGGAAGAGAGCGCGCGACGGGGGGAGAGACGAAGAGAGCGCGCGACGGGGGGAAGAGAGCGCGCGACGGGGGGAAGAGAGCGCGCGACGGGGGGAAGAGAGCGCGCGACGGGGGGGAAGAGAGCGCGCGACGGGGGGAAGAGAGCGCGCGACGGGGGGAAGAGAGCGCGCGACGGGGGGAAGAGAGCGCGCGACGGGGGGAAGAGAGCGCGCGACGGGGGGAAGAGAGCGCGCGACGGGGGGGAAGAGAGCGCGCGACGGGGGGAAGAGAGCGCGCGACGGGGGGAAGAGAGCGCGCGACGGGGGGAAGAGAGCGCGCGACGGGGGGAAGAGAGCGCGCGACGGGGGGAAGAGAGCGCGCGACGGGGGGAAGAGAGCGCGCGACGGGGGGAAGAGAGCGCGCGACGGGGGGAAGAGAGCGCGCGACGGGGGGAAGAGAGCGCGCGACGGGGGGAAGAGAGCGCGCGACGGGGGGAAGAGACGCGCGACGGGGGGAAGAGAGCGCGCGACGGGGGGAAGAGAGCGCGCGACGGGGGGAAGGAGCGCGCGACGGGGGGAAGAAGAGAGCGCGCGACGGGGGGAAGAGAGCGCGCGACGGGGGGAAGAGAGCGCGCGACGGGGGGAAGAGAGCGCGCGACGGGGGGAAGAGAGCGCGCGACGGGGGGAAGAGAGCGCGCGACGGGGGGAAGAGAGCGCGCGACGGGGGGAAGAGAGCGCGCGACGGGGGGAAGAGAGCGCGCGACGGGGGGAAGAGAGCGCGCGACGGGGGGAAGAGAGCGCGCGACGGGGGGAAGAGAGCGCGCGACGGGGGGAAGAGAGCGCGCGACGGGGGGAAGAGAGCGCGCGACGGGGGGAAGAGAGCGCGCGACGGGGGGAAGAGAGCGCCGACGGGGAAGAGAGCGCGCGACGGGGGGAAGAGAGCGCGCGACGGGGGGAAGAGAGCGCGCGACGGGGGGAAGAGAGCGCGCGACGGGGGGAAGAGAGCGCGCGACGGGGGGAAGAGAGCGCGCGACGGGGGGAAGAGAGCGCGCGACGGGGGGAAGAGAGCGCGCGACGGGGGGAAGAGAGCGCGCGACGGGGGGAAGAGAGCGCGCGACGGGGGGAAGAGAGCGCGCGACGGGGGGAAGAGAGCGCGCGACGGGGGAAGAGAGCGCGCGACGGGGGGAAGAGAGCGCGCGACGGGGGGAAGAGAGCGCGCGACGGGGGGAAGAGAGCGCGCGACGGGGGGAAGAGAGCGCGCGACGGGGGGAAGAGAGCGCGCGACGGGGGGGAAGAGAGCGCGCGACGGGGGGAAGAGAGCGCGCGACGGGGGGAAGAGAGCGCGCGACGGGGGGAAGAGAGCGCGCGACGGGGGGAAGAGAGCGCGCGACGGGGGGGAAGAGAGCGCGCGACGGGGGGAAGAGAGCGCGCGACGGGGGAAGAGAGCGCGCGACGGGGGGAAGAGAGCGCGCGACGGGGGGAAGAGAGCGCGCGACGGGGGGAAGAGAGCGCGCGACGGGGGGAAGAGAGCGCGCGACGGGGGGAAGAGAGCGCGCGACGGGGGGGAAGAGAGCGCGCGACGGGGGGAAGAGAGCGCGCGACGGGGGGAAGAGAGCGCGCGACGGGGGGGAAGAGAGCGCGCGACGGGGGGAAGAGAGCGCGCGACGGGGGGAAGAGAGCGCGCGACGGGGGGAAGAGAGCGCGCGACGGGGGGAAGAGAGCGCGCGACGGGGGGGAAGAGAGCGCGCGACGGGGGGAAAGAGAGCGCGCGACGGGGGGAAGAGAGCGCGCGACGGGGGGAAGAGAGCGCGCGACGGGGGAAGAGAGCGCGCGACGGGGGGAAGAGAGCGCGCGACGGGGGGGAAAGAGAGCGCGCGACGGGGGGAAGAGAGCGCGCGACGGGGGAAGAGAGCGCGCGACGGGGGGAAGAGAGCGCGCGACGGGGGGAAGAGAGCGCGCGACGGGGGGAAGAGAGCGCGCGACGGGGGGGAAGAGAGCGCGCGACGGGGGGAAGAGAGCGCGCGACGGGGGGAAGAGAGCGCGCGACGGGGGGAAGAAGAGAGCGCGCGACGGGGGGGGATGAGAGAGCGCGCGACGGGGGGAAGAGAGCGCGCGACGGGGGGAAGAGAGCGCGCGACGGGGGGAGAGAGAGCGCGCGACGGGGGGAAGAGAGCGCGCGACGGGGGAAGAGAGCGCGCGACGGGGGAAGAGAGCGCGCGACGGGGGGAAGAGAGCGCGCGACGGGGGGAAGAGAGCGCGCGACGGGGGGAAGAGAGCGCGCGACGGGGGGAAGAGAGCGCGCGACGGGGGAAGAGAGCGCGCGACGGGGGGAAGAGAGCGCGCGACGGGGGGAAGAGAGCGCGCGACGGGGGGAAGAGAGCGCGCGACGGGGGGGAAGAGAGCGCGCGACGGGGGGAAGAGAGCGACGAGAGCGCGCGACGGGGGGAAGAGAGCGCGCGACGGGGGGAAGAGAGCGCGCGACGGGGGGAAGAGAGCGCGCGACGGGGGGAAGAGAGCGCGCGACGGGGGGAAGAGAGCGCGCGACGGGGAAGAGAGCGCGCGACGGGGGGAAGAGAGCGCGCGACGGGGGGAAGAGAGCGCGCGACGGGGGGAAGAGAGCGCGCGACGGGTGGGAAGAGAGAGGCGCGCGACGGGGGGAAGAGAGCGCGCGACGGGGGGAGAAGAGAGCGCGCGACGGGGGGAAGAGAGCGCGCGACGGGGGGAAGAGAGCGCGCGACGGGGGGAAGAGAGCGCGCGACGGGGGGAAGAGAGCGCGACGGGGAAGAGAGCGCGCGACGGGGGGAAGAGAGCGCGCGACGGGGGGAGAGAGCGCGCGACGGGGGGAAGAGAGCGCGCGACGGGGGAAGAGAGCGCGCGACGGGGGGAAGAGAGCGCGCGACGGGGGGAAGAGAGCGCGCGACGGGGGGAAGAGAGCGCGCGACGGGGGAAGAGAGCGCGCGACGGGGGGAAGAGAGCGCGCGACGGGGGGAAGAGAGCGCGCGACGGGGGGAAGAGAGCGCGCGACGGGGGGAAGAGAGCGCGCGACGGGGGGAAGAGAGCGCGCGCGACGGGGGGAAGAGAGCGCGCGACGGGGGGAAGAGAGCGCGCGACGGGGGGAAGAGAGCGCGCGACGGGGGGAAGAGAGCGCGCGACGGGGGAAGAGAGCGCGCGACGGGGGGAAGAGAGCGCGCGACGGGGAAGAGAGCGCGCGACGGGGGGAAGAGAGCGCGCGACGGGGGAAGAGAGCGCGCGACGGGGGGAAGAGAGCGCGCGACGGGGGGAAGAGAGCGCGCGACGGGGGGAAGAGAGCGCGCGACGGGGGGAAGAGAGCGCGCGACGGGGGGGAAGAGAGCGCGCGACGGGGGGAAGAGAGCGCGCGACGGGGGGAAGAGAGCGCGCGACGGGGGGGAAGAGAGCGCGCGACGGGGGGAAGAGAGCGCGCGACGGGGGGAAGAGAGCGCGCGACGGGGGGAAGAGAGCGCGCGACGGGGGGAAGAGAGCGCGCGACGGGGGGAAGAGAGCGCGCGACGGGGGGAAGAGAGCGCGCGACGCGCGGGGGAAGAGAGCGCGCGACGGGGGGAAGAGAGCGCGCGACGGGGGGAAGAGAGCGCGCGACGGGGGGGAAGAGAGCGCGCGACGGGGGGAAGAGAGCGCGCGACGGGGGAAGAGAGCGCGCGACGGGGGGAAGAGAGCGCGCGACGGGGGAAGAGAGCGCGCGACGGGGGGAAGAGAGCGCGCGACGGGGGGAAGAGAGCGCGCGACGGGGGAAGAGAGCGCGCGACGGGGGGAAGAGAGCGCGCGACGGGGGGAAGAGAGCGCGCGACGGGGGGAAGAGAGCGCGCGACGGGGGGAAGAGAGCGCGCGACGGGGGGAAGAGAGCGCGCGACGGGGGGAAGAGAGCGCGCGACGGGGGGAAGAGAGCGCGCGACGGGGAAGAGAGCGCGCGACGGGGGAAGAGAGCGCGCGACGGGGGGAAGAGAGCGCGCGACGGGGGGAAGAGAGCGCGCGACGGGGGGAAGAGAGCGCGCGACGGGGGGAAGAGAGCGCGCGACGGGGGGAAGAGAGCGCGCGACGGGGGGAAGAGAGCGCGCGACGGGGGGAAGAGAGCGCGCGACGGGGGGAAGAGAGCGCGCGACGGGGGGAAGAGAGCGCGCGACGGGGGGAAGAGAGCGCGCGACGGGGGGAAGAGAGCGCGCGACGGGGGAAGAGAGCGCGCGACGGGGGGAAGAGAGCGCGCGACGGGGGGGAAGAGAGCGCGCGACGGGGGGAAGAGAGCGCGCGACGGGGGGAAGAGAGCGCGCGACGGGGGGAAGAGAGCGCGCGACGGGGGGAAGAGAGCGCGCGACGGGGGGAAGAGAGCGCGCGACGGGGGAAGAGAGCGCGCGACGGGGGGAAGAGAGCGCGCGACGGGGGGAAGAGAGCGCGCGACGGGGGAAGAGCGCGCGACGGGGGGAAGAGAGCGCGCGACGGGGGGAAGAGAGCGCGCGACGGGGGGAAGAGAGCGCGCGACGGGGGGAAGAGAGCGCGCGACGGGGGGAAGAGAGCGCGCGACGGGGGGAAGAGCGCGCGCGACGGGGGGAAGAGCGCGCGCGACGGGGGGAAGAGCGCGCGCGACGGGGGGAAGAGCGCGCGCGACGGGGGGAAGAGCGCGCGCGACGGGGGGAAAGAGCGCGCGCGACGGGGGGAAGAGCGCGCGCGACGGGGGGAAGAGCGCGCGCGACGGGGGGAAGAGCGCGCGCGACGGGGGGAAGAGACGCGCGCGACGGGGGGAAGAGAGCGCGCGACGGGGGGAAGAGAGCGCGCGACGGGGGAAGAGAGCGCGCGACGGGGGGAAGAGAGCGCGCGACGGGGGGAAGAGAGCGCGCGACGGGGGGAAGAGAGCGCGCGACGGGGGGAAGAGAGCGCGCGACGGGGGAAGAGAGCGCGCGACGGGGGGAAGAGAGCGCGCGACGGGGGGAAGAGAGCGCGCGACGGGGGAAGAGAGCGCGCGACGGGGGGAAGAGAGCGCGCGACGGGGGGAAGAGAGCGCGCGACGGGGGGAAGAGAGCGCGCGACGGGGGGAAGAGAGCGCGCGACGGGGGGAAGAGAGCGCGCGACGGGGGAAGAGAGCGCGCGACGGGGGGAAGAGAGCGCGCGACGGGGGGAAGAGAGCGCGCGACGGGGGAAGAGAGCGCGCGACGGGGGAAGAGAGCGCGCGACGGGGGGAAGAGAGCGCGCGACGGGGGGAAGAGAGCGCGCGACGGGGGGAAGAGAGCGCGCGACGGGGGAAGAGAGCGCGCGACGGGGGGAAGAGAGCGCGCGACGGGGGGAAGAGAGCGCGCGACGGGGGGAAGAGAGCGCGCGACGGGGGGAAGAGAGCGCGCGACGGGGGGAAGAGAGCGCGCGGGGGAAGAGAGCGCGCGACGGGGGGAAGAGAGCGCGCGACGGGGGGAAGAGAGCGCGCGACGGGGGAAGAGAGCGCGCGACGGGGGGAAGAGAGCGCGCGACGGGGGGAAGAGAGCGCGCGACGGGGGAAGAGAGCGCGCGACGGGGGGAAGAGAGCGCGCGACGGGGGGAAGAGAGCGCGCGACGGGGGGAAGAGAGCGCGCGACGGGGGGAAGAGAGCGCGCGACGGGGGGAAGAGAGCGCGCGACGGGGGGAAGAGAGCGCGCGACGGGGGGAAGAGAGCGCGCGACGGGGGGAAGAGAGCGCGCGACGAGAGCGCGCGACGGGGGAAGAGAGCGCGCGACGGGGGGAAGAGAGCGCGCGACGGGGGAAGAGAGCGCGCGACGGGGGGGGAAGAGAGCGCGCGACGGGGGGGGGAAGAGAGCGCGCGACGGGGGGGGAAGAGAGCGCGCGACGGGGGGGGAAGAGAGCGCGCGACGGGGGGGGAAGAGAGCGCGCGACGGGGGGGGAAGAGAGCGCGCGACGGGGGGGGGAAGAGAGCGCGCGACGGGGGGGGAAGAGAGCGCGCGACGGGGGGGAAGAGAGCGCGCGCGACTGGGGGGGGGGGGAAGAGAGAGAGAGCGACTGGCGGGGGAAGAGAGAGAGCGCGACTGGGGGGGGAAGGGGAGGGGGGGAAGGGGAGGGGGGAAGGGGAGGGGGGAAAAGGGGAGGGGGGAAAAGGGGAGGGGGGAAAAGGGGAGGGGGGGGAAGGGGAGGGGGGGGAAGGGGAGGGGGGGGAAGGGGAGGGGGGGAAGGGGAGGGGGGGAAGGGGAGGTGGAGGGGAGGGGGAGGGGAGGAAGGGGAGGGGGAGGGGAGGAAGGGGAGGGGGAGGAAGGGGAGGGGGAGGAAGGGGAGGGGGAGGAAGGGGAGGGGGAGGAAGGGGAGGGGGGAGGAAGGGGAGGGGGAGGAAGGGGAGGGGTGGGGAAGGGGAGGGGGGGGAAGCGGGAGAGTCCCTGAGCCCCCTGATCTCCACCCCCCCCATCACCCGAGCCCCGCCCCCCCCCGGATCTCCGGAGCCCCGCTCCCCCGATCTCCCGAGGCTCGCCCCCCCCACCCCCCCCCGATCTCCCGAGGCTCGCCCCCCCCCCCCAAAGGCTCGCCCCCCCCCCGATCTTCCGCCCCCCTCTCCCGCCCCATCTCCCGCCCCCCCCCCCCCCCCAACCAAGCACCGAACTCCGGAGGCCCCGATCTCCCGAGCACCGGCCCCCCCGCCCTCCCGAGCTGACTTCACGTCCACCGATTGCGGCTGTGAGAGACGTCCGGCGGGCCCGGTTGCCGGGGTAACCCTTCCCGCTCTCCAAGCCCCGCCCGAGATCCGCACTCCCCGAAAGCCCCACCCCCTCCCCCCCCGCCCAAGCCGAGCAGGGAACAGAGAGAGACGCCGCCTCTCAGCTGCTCCTGCTGCGCGCGCACCCTGACCCTCGTGGCTGACGCCGTTGCCCCGGGTAACGTGACACCGGGGCCGGGGGGGGGGGGGGGTGGGGAGCGCGGGGGGGGGAGGAGCTTTGCAGAAGCCGTGGGACAATTACCCAGCTCGGGCCTGGCTGGGCAAGAAAGGCCCAGGCTTTGAGGCCTAACAAAAACGGGGGAAAGGTAGGAAAAAGAATCTTCAGGTTAGAGAAAATATTTACAAATGAATGAAGTTTTTTATAAAACAATTTAATAAAAGCAATTTTATTTTGCTGGAAATGTATATTTGAAAAGAAAGACGCAGAAAGCAGGAAAAAGAATGGAAGCAAGATGGCGGCTACTCACCTCGGTTCAGAACGATAAGGCCCGCCCACACACACACCGATTGGTCGACCGTCAGGTCACCAAAGCGTAGGATTGGTCAATCGTCCCATCACTCGACCGTAGGAGGGCCCGGCTGCACGCGCCAGGAACCTGGCGTACGATTGGTCGACCTCGAGGTCACTCTGTCACTCATGAGCGGATACTGAGATGCTTATGAGCGGAATGTTGAAGGTTTTTCGGATACCGCGGGCGCAATTTTTGTCCGGCCGAAACGTAAATACGCTTACCATCGTTTTGGAACGGTGAGCTTTCTTTCGACGTAATGCACGCGTAGGTACGCTCTGTAACTTTCGAGCGCATAGCCGGACAGACGCACACCCGAGGACAGACAGGAGGACAGACAGACAGATCGATTCCTTTATTTATATATATAGATAGATAGATTTAGGGGAGAAGGAATTTGGTGAGCAGAAATGATCACAACAGTTAGGAAATTTTAAAAAAGTTTCTAGATTTAAGTGTCAGGGTCTTGCTGAGTACACACTTTTGTTATGTGCATGATGCAAGAGGTTACAACATGGAAAATTTCCCACATTCAAGTCCAAATAATTCCCAGTATTATAGCTTACCGCAGTTAAATACTCAAGACAGTATTGTCCTCTTGCTTCATAACTGTTCTACTCTAGACATTTAATTACAAGAAAAAGCTTTCCTCATAGTTCGCCAGCTAGAAAGCTATTGCTCTACTTTCAAAGCGTTGAGTAATTGTTAAGATTTTCTTTCTTTCTTCCTCCTCCTCTTCCCTCAATTAAAACCTTCCTGGACTGGCTGTGGCCCTGAACATGCCTGTACCACAGCTCCTGACAAACAAGGAGGAAACAGAAATTTTAGGAATGAGAAATATGCAGCACAGCGTACAGTCAGGAGACTTGGCCAAGTATTCTCAGCAACATGCAGGAAGAAACTACAATCAATTCCATATCCCTGAATGCTTCTGTTGAAGAAGCAGGACCTCAGCCTCTACCCCACAGCAATGTTACAAAGTGACATGCCATCTCCAGTGTGATATTAATACGTTCTAATCAAACTCCAGCAAGTTGGAAAGTTCCAGAAAAAACTTTCTGCAATTAATAAGCCTGAGAGAAATTGCACAACATGCAGCTCTTATTAATATTTCACTGTCAATTTTCTGGCAAATGAAGATTACTACTTTAAAATGCTGCCGTCGCTGTGTCGGCAAGAGTTTACAGGGCACAAGATCTTGGCACTCAAAGTGTCCACCATGTCAGCTGCCACCAAGGGGTCATGGCGCTGCCAACACTACGTGTCGCGGGGATTTTTGAAGCATTTCAAGTCGCTTGCAAGAAAACATTAAAATAACAAATGTGATGATGTCAGCAATCAGCAGCTGCTCCAGCTACAAATCTGGCAAACTAAATAACAAGCCATCTTATCAAACAGCAACACATCTGTAAAGTGCAGAATATCTGGGGCAACATTTGCTAGCTGCATAATCGCATATTGTTTCCACTGACGCGTGGGTCGATAAGCAGAGGACACAGATTTAAGATAATTGGCAAAAGAACCAGAGGGGAGATGCAGAGAATGTTTTTAAGCAGCAAGTTATGATGATCTGGAATGCACTGCCTGAAACAGTGATGGAAGCAGATTCAGTAATAACTTTCAAAAGGGAATTGGATACATACTAGAAAAGGAAAAATTTGCAGGGCTATGGGGAAAAAGCAGAGGAGTGGGACAAATTGGATAGCTCTTTCACAGTCACGATGGGCCAAATGGCCTCCTTCTGTGCTATAAGATTCTGTGGGCTGGATTTTCTCAGCCCCGAAGAGGCAGGTATGGAGGTGGGACTGCGGTAAAGTTGCAGAATTTGGGGGTGGGTGGCAAACCCGCCCCCAACCCGCCTCCGTGCCTTCTTGCCAGGAGCGGGAAGCCGTCCTGCCCCGGGTCCTGTCTCCTCGAGGTAGGAAAGGGATTAAAGCCTATTAACAGGTAGTTAACAGGCAGAAAATAGGATTATCCCCATTTTTCGTTCCGAAGTGCAGGCTTCCCGACCTCGGGGAACCCTGCCAGGGTGTAGGAGACGAGTAGGAGGTCTGCGAGGGTCGGAGGGGTCTGAAAGTGCGATGTAGAGGTGAGTGATGGGTGCAAATGTGGAGTGGTAAGTATGTAAGGTGAGTGTAAAGTGTTAGAAAATGTTCACTTACCTTTGTTTCTGCCTACAGCCTTCAGCCGCTGTGGAGCCGGAGTCCCGACATCTCCATTGTAGATATCACAGACTGGCTGTTGGATCCTCCGAACCAACAGCCAGGTGATTTCTGCAAAGTTGAAAGGCTTGATGAGTCCTGAACACAAGGACATATCAAACTGCTGCAGTCCGTATGGTGAAGGTACTCCCACAGTGCTGTTAGGGTGGGAGTTCATTGATTTTGAGCCAGCGACGATGACGGAACTGCGATATACTTCTAAGTCAGGATGGTGTGTGACTTGGAGGGGAACTTGGAGGTGGTGGAGTTCCCATGTGCCTGCTGCCCTTGTCATTCTAGGTGGAAGAGATTGCAGGTTTGGGAGGTGCTGCTGAAGAAGCCTTGATGAGTTGCTGCAGTGCATCTTGTAGATGGTACACACTGCAGTCACGGTACGCCGGTGGTGGAGGGAGTGAATGTTTAAGGTGGTGGATGGGGTGCCAATCAAGCGAGCTGCTTTGACCTGGATGGTGTCGGGCTGCTTTAGTGTTGTTGGAGCTCATTCAGGCAAGTGGAGAGTATTCCATCACACTCCTTACTTGTGCCTTGGAGATGGTGGAAAGGCTTTGGGGAGTCAGGAGGTGAAACATTCATCACAGAATACCTAGCCTCTGACCTGCTCTTGTTGCCACAGTATTTATGTGGCTGGTCCAGTTAAGTTTCTGGTCAATGGTGAGCCCCAGGATGCTGATGGTGGGGGATTCGGCGATGGTAATGCCGTTGAATGTCAAGGGGCGGTGGTTAGGCTCTCGCTTGTTGGAGATGGTCATTGCCTGGCACTTGTGTGGCGCGAATGTTACCTGCCACTTATCAGCCCAAGCTTGAATGTCATCCAGGTCTTGTTGCACGGGGGCATGGACTGCTTCATTATCTGAGGAGTTGTGAATAGCACTGAACACTGTGCAGTCATCAGCGAACATCCCCATTTCTGACCTTATGTTGGAGAGAAGGTCATTGATGAAGCAGCTGGAGATGGTTGGGCCTAGGACACTGCCCTGAGGCACTCCTGCAGCAATGTCCTGGGGCTGTGATGATTGACCTCCAACCACCACAACCATCTTCCTTTGTGCTAGGTATGACTCCAGTCAGTGGAGCATTTTCCCTCTGATTCCCATTGACTTCAGTTTTACTAGGGCTCCTTGATGCCACACTCAGTCAAATGCTGCCTTAATGTCAAGGGCAGTCACTCTCTCCTCACCTCTGGAATTCAGCTCCTTTGTCCATGTTTGGACCAAGGCTGTAATGAGGTCTGGAGCCGAGTGGTCCTGGCGGAACCCAATCTGGGCATCAGTGAGCAGGTTATTGGTGATTAATAGCCACTTGATAGCATTGTTGACAACACCTTCGAACACTTTGCTGATGATTGAGAGTAGACTGATGGGGCGGTAATTGGCCGGATTGGATTTGTCCTGCTTTGTGTCAACAGGACACACCTGGGCAGTTTTCCACATTGTCGGATAGATGCCAGTGTTGCAGCTATACTGGAACAGCTTGGCTAGAGGTGCGGCTAGTTCTGGAGCACAAGTCTTCAGCACGGCAGCCGGGATGTTGTCGGGGCCCATAGCCTTTGCTGTATCCAGTGCGCTTGGCCATTTCTTGATATCACGTGGAGTGAATCAAATTGGCTGAAGACTGGCTTCTGTGATGGTGGGGACCTCAGGAGGATAATGGAAGAGCTAGAAGGAAACTTCTGGCTGAATGATAAGGGGGCATTTCCCCATGGTGCACTGCTCAATAAGTTTAATTTAGTGCAGAAAATTCACAGCCGGCCCGTCAACATCTGGAGAAAAGACAGAGTAATGATTCAAGTGGCGATTCTAAGGTTGATTCCGTGCTCCCAGCGATGATGTCATGCTCAAAGGTCAGATATAGAGCTTGGACATTGTACCCCCAATTCTCCGATCTTCACTCCTTGAGTGCAGGATCCAAGAATCGGTCCTCTTATGCCACACCGTTCTAATGGAGAGTGTCCACGCAAGAATGTTAATCAATCTGTTCTCTTTTCAGACGCTGACTGTACTGCCGTACATTTCCAGCATTTTCCATTTTCATTTCAGATTTCTAGCATTTGCAGTTTTATTCTTTCTATCTCTACCGGTTAAAAAAAAAATCCAGAGGGAAAGGATTCAGAAGAGCCATTTATCCGTTTAGTCATGACATCACAAACAAAACATTGTTGTGTTCAGTGGCTGTAAAGCTATTGGCCTTGGAGGGGTACAGTGCAGGTTCACCAGAATTCTACCAGAACGTAAAGGGTTAAATTATGCGGATAGGTTGCATAAACTTGGCTTATATTTCCTTGAGTTTAGAAAGTTGAGGGGTGATCTAATTGAGCTGTTTAAAATGATAAAAGGATTCAATAGGGTAGATATAGAGAAACCATTTCCTCTGGTAGGGATCCAGAACAATGAAGACCAGGACCTCAAACCGAGCACCAAGCTCATGGTCTACACAGCAGCAGTGATACCCGCCCTGCTGTGTGCCTCAGAGACATGGACCATGTACAGCAGGCACCTCAAAGCACTGGAGAGGTACCACCAACGCTGCTTCCGCAAGATCCTGCAAGTCCATTGGCAGGAAAGGCACACCAACGTCCGTGTTCTTGCTCAGGCCAACATCCCCAGCATCGAAGCTTTGACCACGCTCGATCAGCTCCGATGGACGGATCACATTGTCCGCATGCCCGATACGAGACTCCCAAAACAAGCGCTCTACTCGGAACTCCGACACGGCAAGAGAGCCCCAGGTGGGCAGAGGAAACACTTCAAGGACACCCTCAAAACCTCCTTGAAAAAGTGTAACATCCCCACCGACACCTGGGAATCCCTGGCCCAAGACCGCACAAAGTGGAGGAGAAGCATCCGGGAAGGCGCCGAACACCTCGAGTCTCTTCGCCGGGAGCAAGCGGAAGCCAAGCGCAGGGAGCGCACGTCAACCCAAGCACCCCACCCACCCGCCCCTTCAACCACCGTCTGCCCCACCTGTGACAGAGACTGTGGGGTAGATTTTGCCGAACCTGTCGGGACTTCCCCTTTTGGGTTTTTTACCCACCTACTTCGACGTCCGGCCAATCCGCGCGATTTTCCCATGATTGACCTTGTTGAGCCCGCCCAGCGGGCTCAGCAGGCCAATTAAGGGCCACCCGGCAACAGGTGACGTCACAGACTGAAATTTCATCTGTCAAGAGTTCTTGACAGATGAAATATCAGTGTCTCACAGCTATTTGTAGCTGTGAAACACTGACACTCTGAGTTCTAAGCTGAGTCATTCTGCACAGACTCAGTTAGAACTCTCACCGGCACTCAAAGCTGAAGGCTGTCACTTTTGACAGATCGCAGCCGTTCAGCTTTCAGTTCCGGCTGAGTGATGCGCTCCCGACGGCTACAGGAAGAAAGGCTGCTAAGGTAAGTACAGGTAAGTAAAAGTTCTTTACACACTTTAGACACACCAAACACACTTACCTTTGCACTCATGCACCCATCACTCACCTGAGCGCCGACATCGCGACCCCTCCAACTCCTTCAACCAGACTGCCCGCCTGCTCTACCTGGCGTGGTTTGGAGCTGTCGGGAAACCCACACGAAACCCCTCAAAATAGGGATTAGGCTAAAAACTGCCTGTTAACAGGCAGTTAATTGGCACTAATCCCTTCCCGCCTGGTTTCGGTGAGCCCCAGTGCGGGGTGGGTACCCGCCGTCCCTGAAACTTACGTGGGGCGGGGTTTTGGGTGGGATGGTGTCGGGACCCCCAAATTCGGGATTTCCCCCCCCCCACACGCCTGAAACCCCGCCTGACGGCTCCCCGAAAATCTAGCCCACTGTAGGTCCCGCATTGAACTCATCAGTCATCTGATAACTCATTTTTAATGTGGAAGCAAGTCATCCTCAGTTCCGAGGGACTGCCTAAGAAGAAATTATGTGGATAGGTTGCATAAACTTGGCTTATATTTCCTTGAGTTTAGAAAGTTGAGGGGTGATCTAATTGAGCTGTTTAAAATGATAAAAGGATTCAATAGGGTAGATACAGAGAAGCCATTTCCTCTGGTAGGGATCCAGAACAATGGGGCATAATCATAAAATTAGAGCTAGGGTATTTAAGAGTGACATCAGGAAGCACAAAGGATAGTGGAGATCAGAAACTCTCTCCCCCAAAAGGCTGTGAATGCTGGGATAATTGAAATTTTCAAGACTGAGATCAATAGATTTTTGTTAGGTAAGGGATATGGAATAACGGGGGGTAAACAGAGTTCAGGGACAGATCAGCCATGATCTAACTGAATGGTGGCACAGGTTCAAGGGGCTGAATGACCGACTCCTGTTTCTATGTCTCAAATTCTAAACGACGATATCATGGCTCTCACTTATTCCTCTGTGTTCTTGATTTCTGTAAAGATGAGTTCTTTGCTTCATAGGTTTGTTTCCAGCTTCAAATTAAAGTCAGTGTTATTTTCTTCTCCAATCTACTCTGCAATTAAGGCCTTCTTCCTGTTATTTTTTACTTTTATACAGTTGTTTCCTTTCCTGTCTGAATCTCCTGCTTGGACTATCCCTTCAAGTCACTTTGTCTATTCACATTCTCTTAAGTGTTCTTTCTTGAATTGTTTCCTTTTGTTTCTCCGGTACTCAAACCTGTTCCTGATCCTTACTCTGGTTTCCTTTTCCTTGTTCTATGCCTCTTTGTACATCCCTATTTAGATTTCACACAGACTTTCCTTATCCTTCACACTTTCCAGATTTCCTTTTCTCTCATCAGTAGATCCCCTTTTCTTATCTGAGTGTTTTTAGCTTATTTGTCCCTTTTCTGAACTGTCCATTTCAGTCCTTCTTTCTCTGAAGATGACACAAAACTCTATGCCCTTATTGAAAGTAGTAGACTAGGATGAAGGTGGGCTGAATTTGCCATTCCCAAACAGAATTATGTTCAACAGTTATCCGACACTTCCTTTTCCCATCTAAAACCACTTTCAATTTTGGTATATTACTGTGTGTCACTGTATATAATAACCCATGCACAGGGAACAAAATGGAGTCCTGTGACTATAAGCAGAACTCAGCAAAACTGTAGAACTGTTGCTAACGAGAACTTTCAACCTCTTGATTCTTTGAGGGGTAACTGGACCCACTATGGATGTTTCTTGTTGCATGTATATTTTATATTGTATTTTTTAGTACTTGCTCTATCTTTTGTGCTTTATATCACTATTTAATTTCAAATATATTTGTTGTAGTTTGTGAGACCTATTTTACTATATATCTCTTTAAAACAGTGCACAGTTAGACCTGGTTAATCCGTACGCATTGGGAAAACCAAGATGTGTTATGAAATAAAAATTAATGCACTGTATCAATATTTTCTGTTAAAATCAGCTGCAAGTGTCATCAAATTGAACTGCCAAGTGAGGAATGTTAACTGTGCAGACAGAGTGGGGATTTGGGCTGGTTTCTTCCCATTCATAGTCAATGGGTAGAAAATCTAACCCCAACTGCTATTCTGCACTGATTTTGTTCAGTTTGTATTTGGAAGCAAAAAGTTATGAATCCCCAAGCAGACTGAATAATGATAAACAAACCTGGTTATTGTTTCTCAGGAAATACACCCTCTCCTTCCTCCTCTGCAGTCTCAATATTGTAAAACATTTTTCCCATTATGGAGGCAGAACCACAAGGGGGAAGGCCATATTAATGAGGGTAACACCAAAGGACTCGCACTGACAAAAGAATTTCAAACAGGAAAGGATTCAATAGCTGGTCACGTTATCACAAGATGGATATGGAAGGGGAAGGTCATTTGGCCCACCTTAGTTCCTCTATCTACAAGAACCTATAGTTCATCCATCGCAGCACCAACTATCTCTTATAATGACTCCAATATTTTCCCCTCCACTTTCCTACCCAGAAGTCAGTTCCAATGAGAAGTACTCTTTTTGTGAACAGCAGTTTCTGAATATCTCCAATTTTTCTTCACACTTCAATCCTCTGACACAAGGGACCATCCTCATGGCTCTCCCCTGTACCTTTTTAAACAAGATGTGGGAGCACATTCACAACTGTGCCACGCTCTTGGGAGTTCAGGGCCTAGAAATTCATCCCGATCGCTGCCTTGATCCCCCTTCCCGATCGCTGCTTCCACCATCCCCCCTCAAAATCACTGCCTCGAAACCCCCTCCCAATCGCTGGCCTTGATCCCCACTCCCGATCGCTGCCTTGTCCCCCCTCCCAATCGCTGCTTCCACCTCCCCCCACCTCCCAAATCACTGCCTCGAACCCCCCTCCCGATCGCTGGCCTTGACTCCCCCCTCCCGATTGCTGCCTTGATATCCCCCCCCCCCACTGCAATTCAAATGGTCTTCGCCGGCAAGCTGCCTGGGGATGCCCAGCTGGCATCTGCAGCTCACTGGTCTGATGTAAATGAGGCCTGAGGCCCAATATCAGGTGGATCATGGGCTTACCATTCCAGCACAGGGAATGATCCCTGTACCCAGTTCGCGCCAGTCTGCGAAGCTCAGATGTCTCAGTAAAACACTCAAGATTCACTTTCTTGAAGTCTGCATCATCCAAACGTCTTCAGTGTCACAGACTTGTTATACACATCCAGTAATCATTTATTTAAATGGCTCCCAGATATTATGTCCCTATTTTCCTCCAAAATTAATTGAAAGTTATCGCTCACGCACTTTGCCTGCCACGGTTATCTTAAACATATCATGGGTTGAGAAAACAACAGTGTCAGTCTACCTTCAGCCTAATGCCATTTTCCAGCTGAAACATTATACACAGGAACAGCAGTGGGATCACCTGCTGCAAGATTTCAAAACAATTTGCCTCCATTTTTAAAGGGATATTCCTTTTTTTTTTAAGCTAACCCTGTGCCACACATTGATCCCTGTGTGGGCTAAAGACTAGAAGGATGCTTGGCCAGTTTTAAAAACCTAAAATCAAAACTTCAAGAATCCCAGCCCCTCGTTACAGGTTTACACCTGCAGACTGGCTGGTCAGTCATCAATAGTGCCTTGAGAGGACTGCGGAGCTGCCTGGTTCAAGTAGTGGATTACTTGGTCTGCCACAGAGGGCTGTCTTGATTCCAAACTTCCATCGCCAGGCATGCCATCATGGAATGACCTCAACCCCAAAGAGGCCCCAGGGGGAAAATAATAAGTCAGTCATCAAACAAGCACGGATTTGAGCCCTTGTTAGATGGACAGCGGGTACTAAGAGCTCCTCACAAGTGGCATGGTTGGCAGCACAACTCACCAAAAAATACAACTATTTTGCTGACTGCAGCACAGATACACACCGCATTCCACTAAGCAGTGGTCCCATCAATTGGAGGTGTGGAGATTCAGCAGCAGCTGCTTGTCTCTCTGTAACCTAATCCTGATAGGGACCAAGCCCTGCATGTATGAGTGCATGTTCTCACACCCAGCCTCCAGTTAATGCCTTCCAACTGCAGTCATCAGAAGTCTCCCAGTTTCCTCATTAGTTATATGTCAGACATCTGCTTTCAGCATGTTGGAAGAGCCCAAAAAAGGCAGCTTGCATCATGCCCGATATCTTGATGCTCTAGATGGCCAAATCCAATTTAGCATATCAGGCTTACTCGCCACCTGGTGCTCATGTGGAGGATATAAGCAAAGAGGCAAGCTCTTCTAGGCTGGTTCCCCCTCCAGGTACTCAGTGACAGATCAGTGTAGGCTAAATCCCTCTTTCCCTGCAGCCACTTCCCTTTTTTGGCATCAAAGCACCTCACAGCTTGGCCCTGTATTTCACACATCGTCCAGAAGAACTCTTCTATTGTATCCCCAAGAATTTATGCCTTGGTTCAATAGTAGCACTCCTACCTCTGAGTTAGAAAGTTGTGGGTTCAAGCTCCACTTCAGGGACCTGAGCAAATAATCTAGGTTGACACTTCAGTGTAGTACTGAAGGAGTGCGGCACTGTCAGAGGTGCCGTCTTTCTTTTAGTCTAAGGTCCTGTCTGCCCTCTCAGGTTGGCATGAACGACTTCATAGCACTATTCAAAGAAGAGCTGGGAAGTTCTCCTGGTGTCCCTCAAACACCACCACTACAACAGATTATCTGGTCATTTATCTCATTGCTGTTTGTGGGACCTTACAGTGCACAAATTGGCTGCCACAGTTGCCTACATAACAATAGTGACTACCCTTTTAAAAAAGTACTTAATTGGTTGTGAAGCACTTTGGGACATCCTGTGGATATGAAAGGTGCTATATAAATCCAAGTTTATTTTTCTTTTTTGTTTTAAGTCATAAAGGCGAACTGTTTGGATAAATGTCTTATATACAAGCTTAACCAAAATTGAAACTTGCCATCATTGAAGAAAATGAAAAAGACCAAAGTGCCCTTCATCCCGTCTCAGTTTGGTCCTGAAGGAGTATGTCCAGGTTGAAGTTGGTATCCACCAGGACCCCCAGGCACCAATTAAATCAACAATATGAAAGATGCCCCTTATGTCTTCCAATCAGTACCATTGGGCCATGCAAAGCTATAATACTGCATTTGGGGTCCTCACCACCATACACCACAGAATCACAGAATCTACAGTGCAGATAGAGGCCATTTCCGCCCATCGAGCCTGCACCGACACATATCCCACCCTATCCCCGTAACCCCACGTATTTAATCCCCTAACACTAAGGGTCAATTTATCATAGCCAAATCAACCTAGCCTGCACATCTTTGGACTGTGGGAGGAAACCGGAGCACCCGGAGAAAACCCACGCAGACACAGGGAGAATGTGCAAACTCCACACAGACAGTCGCCCGAGGCCAGATTTGAACCCGGGTCCCTGGCGCTGTGAGGCAACAGTGCTAGCCACTATGCCACCATGCCACCACTAGTTAACATTGTTCAAGATGGTGGGTAGAGTGCACTAGGTGCTCCAGTGGGTTTGCCAACACAATAGGGCAGTAATTCCTCCCCAAACGCATGAGTACGGAAGGGGTACTCACGCGTCTGGCCGGAGGAAATGCCGGTTTTCAGCATGCACAGCGCGCATGCGCTGAAAACCGGCATTTCCTCTCCTCCAACCCAAGAGGTGAAGAGGCTAGTGCGTGCGCTGTAGGGGGCAGCGCGTGCGTCTTGGATTTCCTCTGTTTTGGGGGATTTGCGCATGTGTAAAGGCCTCCGGTCTTTACGCTTGTAAAAAGCACACGTAAGTATTTATTTTTACAGGTAAGTGGTGTTTTAGTGAAATTTAGAAAGAAAATTTCCACAGGTTTATTATTTTAAAGAATCTACAATAAGGTAAGTTTAGTTTTAGACGCTTTTTATTAAAAATTTATTTTTTTCAACAAAAAAAATTGTTTAAATTATTTTTTAAACTTATTTATACTTAATTTAATGATTGGGATTTTTTTTAAATTTTATTTAAAGTTTAAGTAGTGTTTTGGGGTGCAGTACTTTTCATGAGTTTGACAGTTCTTACTCTCAAACTTATGAATGAAGTTTCCCCTCCCCTGATTGGCTGAACAGTGCTCACCTGATCCCAGCCGGCGCATCGCACTAACTACGCCGCTGGGTCAGGTTAGCACAGCGCGCCGACATCAGAACCGGGCCACTGACAGGAAATCCACTGCGGGCCAGGTTTCAGGTGTCGGCGCGCCGGGTAAGTGCACATCGGGGGCTTGCACGCGCGGCAAGCCCCCGACACCAAGTTCTGGGCCAATATCTTGTGAAAAATATACTTTGGAAATACTTGCAACAGACACAAGTCCATCTCTTTCAGTGCTATCCAACATGTCATTGACAAAAGATACTGAACAGCATAAATGATAGTGCTCAACCTTGTCTCAGAGAGATAGAAATAGAAGTGGGAGCTCACTATCTCATGTACCCTTGCATAGATCTTGGAATTGTAGTGCATATCCCAGATAAAATCCAAGATTTAGCCTTGTACTCCCCAGAGCTTCCATCTTCTTCATGAGGGTCATAAGAAACTAGGTCGAAAGCCTTATGAAAAATCAATTAAAGCAACGTAAATTGGTTTCATCTGAGCCAAACAACACTGCAATGTTGAATCAAGCCACAAATGGTTCTATAGATACCTCTGAGCAAAATCCAGACCTTTCCTTTCTGATTATGCCACTGATCCCCAGAGCATCAGATATACATGCCTCAACATCTGAAGAACCACCTTAGGAGTAACTGACAGCAGTTTAGATCAGCAAGGGTGATAGGCACACAAGACTCAGTGTGGGACCAGATAAGGACAGCTACATTTTGGACAAGTTCAAGTTTGTGGAGGATGGGAAACCTGAAATAATGGGAGTCTAGTGGTGACAGATGCATGATAGGGTTTCAGTTGTGAAAGGGCTGAGGTGGGGCAGAAAGAAGCAATATTATGTCTGTCATTAGCTAAACAACATAGTTAAAGAATCCACTTCCTCTCACTGAACTAGTTCATTAAGCCTTCTCTCTGTGCAATACACTCCATCAATTCTTCCATGCAGGTGAATGCTTGCTTTAGTCTATTGGGTCAGACACTAACTCAGCATAGTGCTCTCTTTAGTCCCCAAGGATGTCTTGTGTTGGACAGCAAGCGTTAGCAAAAGATGATATGCACTCTGTGCGGCACATTTTATGGTGATCTAGGTTTTTTCTTAAATTCCCCCTCACTCTTGCTTGGGTACACTTCCACAGGCACCAGGACTCTGGTATCTTTCCTAAGTGCCCTTTTATCATGCAGTGTCAGCAGGCTATTCACCCATGGAGTGTATTACAGCTGAGCCCAATTCCGGTCCTCATCCAACATTGATACACACACTCCAGCTTAGGTCACTGGATAGCAACCAAGAGCAGGAACCTCTAGACTGATTAAAGGACCACCCTGTGACTCATGGTGAATTTTATTGACTAATCTCTGGGCAGGCCCCATCACCTTGCTTTATTGCAATGTAGAAATCCAGTAAAAGCATTTACACTGGATTTTTACTTTCAGAAGCTGATGCCTGATTCAGCTTACAAGCTGTTAGAGGGGAGGCAATTCAGCTTTTTGGATGATCAAAACTAGGAGCTTCACCAAAACCACTTCTGAAGAAAAGGACAATAAACAACTAAACCAAACCAATCTCAAAGACCATAAATCAACCAGGGGTAGGGGGTGGGGAAGAGAATGATACTGCATTTATATAGCACCTTTTACATAAAACGTCCCAAGGTGCTTCACTGGAGTGTTATCAAACAAAAGCTGACACCGAGCCACATAAGGAGATATTAGGACAGGTGAAAGGTAGATTTTAAGGAGCATCTTAAAAGGAGAAGAGAGAACTAGGGAGGGAATTTCAGAGCTTAAGGCGTAGGCAGCTGAAGGCACAGTCACCAATGGTGGAGCGATTAAGATTAACCTGTAAGATGGGGGAGGATATTAGTTTGAAAAAAATAACAGAATAAACAGGGCCCAATAAGTATAATGAAAGGCAAAATTATCTAAAATCAGCTCATGGGGGCGGGGGGGGAGGAGTGGGGGCTTATAACAGGTCAGATAGGAGAGGGCAGAAAAGGTAGTGAAGGGAAAAACAAAAGAAGATACTGAGTGTTATGAATAGATCCATGTTTTATGCAAATGTGCATTAGAAATAAAGTCTGGAAACTAGAGGCGCTAATTATAAAGGGCAGAGATGAATTGGTCTCGACAGAATTTTGGCTTCAGCTGGGGTGAAGCTAGGCTATAAAAAAAATTCAGCAGGATAAAAGGACAGAAGGTCGTTTTATTAATTAAATTCATGATTGTGGTGCTCAAACTGGGTAGAATTAAAAAATAGGGATTGTTACCATATTGAGAGTACTTTATAGACCAAGTAGTAAGAAAGAAATCAGTAAGATTTGTAGACAATTTGAAGTTTGCAGTACAGAGTTCAAATAATGGGGCTCTTTAACTATCCGAAGGTAGACCAGGATGACAGAAGTCTGTCAAAATGGGGACAGAGCGTTCCTTTGATCAGTATGTTGCAAGTCCAACAGGGAAGGATGCAGTGCTAGATCTGGTCCTAGATAATGAAGCAAAGAAAGCAAGTGACCAGGAGATGAGTAAATACTTTGTGGCCGTCACTTAACTAGGATCCATTCAAAATATAAAGAGCAAAATAGGAGTCCAAGATAAAAGTGTCAGAATGGGAAGCTGCCAATTTCAGTTCGAAGAGGACTTAGCCCAAATGAATTGGTTGGAAAAGACAGATCAAACAATGCACCAGCAATCAGAGATATTTAAATAAAAGATGGATAAAGTATAGGTTAAATGCATTCCAACTAGGAATAAAGGGGATAGATTAAAGGCAGGAGTCCATGAATAAACAGAGAAGTTAAAGCAAAGAAGAGATTTAAAAAGAGAGATGTATGATAAATATGGGGGAGAGTTAATACAGAAGAAAACTAAAACAAAGGTACAAGGTATAGAAATGAAGCAACACAAGATTACAAAGCCCAGGAGGGAATATGAAAGACTACAGGCAAATAGCACGTAGATAAATAGTAAAAGCAAAGCCATTTAGAGGTGATGGGGACCGTCTTGTGATTGGGAATAAAGGAATAGGATACATGCTTAATTTTGTATCAGTTTTTACAGACGAAAGTGAGCACAGGATTATTGGAATATTGAAGAAGGTTGGGGCGAGGATGGTGGGACACTAACTATAATTTCCAAACATCTTTGGAAACAGCACTGCACCGAATAACTGGAGCGTGGCAAATGGTGTCTGTGTTTGATTATGCCTCGGAGTGCTTTCTATGTTAAAGGCGCAATATAAATTCAGGCTTTTGTCATTACACTCCTCTTCAAAAAAATGGGGACAAGGATAAAGCAGAAAATTATACACTAATTAATTTTATCTCAATTGTGGGTAAACTTCTACAGTTCATAATATGGATGAAATTATTGAGTTCTTAGAAAGACATGGGCTAATCACGGGCAGTCAGCATCAGCTTGTAAAAAGCAGTTATTTTAATTGAATTTTGGAGGAAATCATGGAGTGTATTGATAGAGGGAATGAGATGGTGGTCATACATATGAGCTTTCCGAAGGCTTTTGCTAAGGCACCAAATAGGAGACTGGGTATGAAATGAAAGCACCTGCTACTAAAGGGAATGTAGCCACAGGAATAGAGATGTGTTGAGGACAGAAAGCAAAAGGTTGAATTAAACAGAGTTTTTCCAGATTAGTGGGATGTGGGAAGTGGTGTGCCTCGGAGATTTGTACTGGGGCCTTTTTTTATCTTCCATTTATAGATGTGATTTGCACATAGACACAGGAGGAATGATACAGAAGTTTGCTGATGCTGTCAAATTATGAGGAAGAATACAGCGGATCAAATAGCTGGCAGTTGCAGTTCAAAGCAGAGAAATATGAAGTTGTCCACTTTGGGAAAAGGAACAATGAAAGGAAGTATAACCTAAATAGTTAGACTCTTAAGAGTGGAGCAACATAAAGATCTGCAGTGTTGCTACATACTTGTTAACGGTGAGAGTGCAGGTCGAAAAGGCATTTAAAAAAAAGGATTCTGGATTTATATATACTAACTTTGAATATAAAAGTATGGAAGCATTGTAATTGGTTAGGTGACAGCTGGAACAGTGTGTGCAGTTCTTGGCATCACATTACAGGAAAGATATTAAAGCCATGGAAATAGTATCATTCTGGCGAATCTTTATTGTACTAAGATCAAAGATTATCGTTATGAAAAAAGGCTTGAAAATGGAGCTTTTCACTGGACTAGGTTAATGGGAGGGGGGGATCTGATAAGGGCTTTTAAAATTCTGAAAGGTTTTAAGAGGATAAATAGTGAAAGACTGTTTTCACTGAAGTTGGTAAATTAATAACAGGGGATCAAAGACTCAGGATTGTCACTAGAAGGCTCGAGGGGTTAGAATAATTTTAATCACACAAAGGGTTATGAGAGCATGGAATGCTTTATGGCAGGTAATTATTGAGGCAGAGACTATTAACATAATTTAAAAATGAATTGGACAGTTATTTAAAAAGTAACATAAAAGATACTTGAAAAGGGTAGAAACATTGGAGTAAAGCAGGCAGCTCCAGTTGAAAAGCTAACACCAGCATTGGGACAAATGGGCCCAATTGCCTCTGTCTTACTGTAATTTCTACGATCACGTCACAATCAGGCAATCAGAATTGGCAGTTACTTTTTACTAAAGATCAACCATGCCTTCTCATACAACATCCCCTCCACTGACCCATGAGTTCTCACCCACAAATCAAAAGGAAACGCAAAGACTACTTCTCTCCTCCCAGATAACAGCAATCTCAAGACTTTCTCGAACATCGCATGTTCAAACAGTGGTTGACCAAATTCAACTTCCATTTTTCAATATAAATGGTGCATTTCAAGAAGCTCGACTTAAATGAAACCCACCTTTGTTAGCGTGTTTCCAAAAGTCAGAGGTGCAACATTGGGGTTGACACATCATTTTTGTACCAATGGCAGCAAACAGCAGTGACAGCCCAATACACACAGCCCCTACCAGCTTAACTCCAAATGTACCCTCTTGCCTCTCTTCCTGACAGCGCTGAGGCAGAAAGTTATCCACCAACAACAACAACAACGACGTGCACTGATAAAGCGCTTTCAACATAGAAACGTGTCCCAAAGTGTTTTACAAAGGCAGAATCCAAAAGAATGGATGCCAAGTCAAAGGAGGAGCTATTAGGAGTGACAAAAGCATGATCAAAAAGATGGATTTTAAGGAGGGTCTTAAAGAAGGTAAGTGAAATGAAGAGGTGAATGGGGTTGAGAGTGGATTCCAGACCATGGAGCCTAAGCAGTCGAAAGCAGGGCTGCCAATGATGGGGCACAGGTGGGGGTGTATGTGAAGCCAGAATCAGAGGAAAAAAGAGTTTAGGTGTGTGGCGGGGGTGGGGGTGAGGTTGTTGGGCTGCAGGTGGTTACAGAGATGGGATGGGGTGAGGTCATGAACGCCTTTAAACATAAGGATGAGAATTTTAAATTTGAGGCATTTAGGAATCAGGAGCCAATGTAGATTAGCGGCGACAAGGGTGACAGGTGTGCAGGACTTGGCACTGGACAGCATACGGGTTTTGGATTAGCTGAAGTATACGGAAGGTGGAGGCTGCGAGGCAGGCCAGGAAAGCATTAAGATCGTCAAATTTGGAGCTGACAAAGGCATGGATGAAAGTGTCAACGGCAGATGGGCTGAGGTAGGGGTGGAGGCAGGCGATGTTACAGAGGTGGATGTAGGCAGTCACTATGATGGATAGCATAAAAACAGAGAAAACCTTGAGAAGGATCAGATTGCAGAATCTCAAGAATTCTGTGCATTCTGCTCCTGATAATTTAAATAATTTTTTGAACTAAAAAATTGAATTATTCAATAACTTGAATAAAGCAACATAATAACACAGCAAAGTGGAAATTTACTGCTAAACAAAATTGAATTCAGAACCAGAATTGATTGTATTATATATTTGTTGACTTATTGGTGTATTGTTTCTGTTGCTATATTCTAACAAAATAAACTAGATTCTGCGATAAAAATCACTGGTTTCCCTTGGCTAGCTGACACAGTCTTTCTGAAGATCGGACAGGGACTCCTTGACAATGTGTCCCCCCCACACAGAAAACCACTGGTTTCTTGTGAAAACGAGTGTAACAGCAGTGAATCCAAAAGCTAATAACAGATGTGCTTTGACATGATATAAGCACACTCTTTAGGGTTTATGGTTGTCATTAGATTTTGGCTTTGTGACATTTAAAAAAAAGAACCATCCCAATAATGCCATCCAGCCTGTCATTGGTATCTATTGCCAGTGTTAATGCTGCAACTAGACAATGCTGTAATTAACTAATTTAAAAATCGTGTAACATATTGTTTGATTTACTGTAAAACACCAAGCCTATCAGAAACACTACAGTTAAAATAACCCAGAAAGAATAAATGTTTTTTTTTCCTCATCAAAGAGGCAGTTTCTACTTGTCTCTTGAAAAAGTCAAACTCGTTTGTCAGGAAATGCTTGGCTTGCATCCGGAACGGATTATTCCGTTGAATTCCAAATTACAGAGAGCACAAAGAGAGCAAATAAAAATTGATCTGTAGAACTATGCTTTCTTCATATTTTTATTTCAGCTGAGATCGTCTGTCTTCCTGCAATTACCTCGCTGAAAGGGGAGGTGGGGTGTGGGGACCCCCATGTATCCAACCCAACTTCCTCAATGCAGATTCACAGTATCATTGCACACTATTGTAATCCTGTCCAGAATATGGGGTAAACCGATGCAGTGAATCCAAGCAACCGCTGACCCCACAGAGCTGCAAATCATTTCAAGAAACACTGCAATATTGCTGATTGTTACTCCTCATCAGAAGTGAATCTAGCCCACACTGAGGAAACAGAGCGGGACCCACGCCCTTTGCAGCAGAGATCAAACTGCAGCGAGACTTTAATTTTTTAATTATTTTAAATCACAGTAAAACACACCAATCGTTTAAAGCCGTTTGCAGTTTTGGACTCGCGCCAATAACATTGTTATGTGGACTGTTTAAAAGATAAAAACAAAGCATACCAGGTTTCAGTTTGCAAATTCCTGGAAATAACTCACTAATTTCTCCACCCAACCGTGGATAATATTTTACATATAAAACTTCGAAGGATTTTAAAATATATATATTTTAATTTTTAAAAATCACTTTTATTGAGGCGCTGCTCAATAGAATGTAAAACTGACGCGACGTCTTGAGTATTTTTTTTCAAATTCAGATCTGTATCCATAATTCCTCGCTTACGTTGCCAATCTTCATTAAACTCTGTAAATGTACTCGGTGCGTTACATAAACCCTTCGCCAGAACGGGTTCCCACTCAAGTATTTCCCTGATTATAATCCATGTTTGAGCAGAGATCATCTGACCTTGAAACAAGTTAAAAGTAGTGAAAAGGGGATCTGAAGCGTCACAGGGAAATGAAGGAATGTTTACCCCCCCCCAAATCTCATAATGAGCTGGAGCCTTTCGCCTCCTGCCTGCCCTCTGCCAGTCTAGAAGCAAGCAGCTGCCCATTTGCCCCCCTTACCTGGCCGTGGTGCAGGTTCCGTCCTTGTGGGGTATCCTCGGGGCTGAAATAGAGTCTGGTGCTGGCCAGGAGCTGCTGGCGGCTGCGATCCTCCCACAGGAGCTGCAGCTCGGCGATGCATTCGGGCTCATGGGGCTGGCATCTGACAAAGAAGAACTGGCCGAGCCTCGCCGCCTTGCCTTTGCCGGAGGAGCCTGGCTCGGGCAGGCTGAAAGCCCGGTAGAAAGTGTAGGGTCCGTGGGAGCCGCAGGGAGAGCCGATCCACTGGGAGGAGGAGGGAAAGGGAGCGAGCGAGAGAGAGAGACAGACAAAGAAGCAAAGCCATTAATAACAAAGTATCATTGTAACAAAACACATTGTAACAAACTTAACTGCATTTGCTTCCAAACAAGCAGCCTAGAGTCCCCCTAGCAACCTCCCAGCCTGGCTCCTCGCCTCCCGTCACCCTCCGGCCTCACAGCTCCCAATGCAATCCGCGCTTTGCTCAAACTTTTCACCCTCAAAAAAAACCTCCAAACTTTTAACCATTATATATTTTTTACCTCGATTTTCAGCGGCTCCATATCTCCTCCGGCACTCTGCAAAGCAGCCAGGTCCTGGCAGCTACACGCCACACAAGCTCACTCATTTTTTTTTAAACAAAAAAGTGGGAGTAGAAAATAACTGGAGAGGAGAGAGAGAAAAAAAATCCCCAAACTCATCAGCAACTTCCCAATGGAAGTCAATGGGTCAACAAAGAGAGATTTAAAAAAAAGTGAAACCAGGGACAATCCTCTTGATTTCCACTCTCAGCAAAACCATCCTCAACACAGCTCACCACATCCCAATCAGAAAATAATATTTTATTATTAAATTCTCGGGCGACCTCCTGCTCCTTAGTGCCTTTTCGTACCTAAGGATTTTCGTAGGACTTTTTTTCCTTTGTAAAAATCTAAATTCTTATTTCTGTTGCTTTTCTTTCTGAAAATAAACTTTTTAATTTTTACCCAGCTGCGAGGACGGCGTGACGTCACGGGAATTGTTGAGTGAGAAGGAGTTTCCAGCAGAGGCTGGGACCCTGGGATTGGGAACAGAATCCCCACAGAGAAAATGATGGGAATTGGAGACTGGGAATACAATCATGGCAGAAAGGAATGCTGGAATTGGGAATTTAATACCTTGTAGAGAGCGAGGCTAAAAAATTGGGATTGGAAATACAAATCCTGCAGAGAGATGCTGTGAATCTGGAACTGGGAATGTAATACCTGCCAAGAGATGCTGGGAACATCCTAGGCAGAACACAATAGCTACACAAAGAAATGCCAGGAACCTGTGATTGCGAGAACAGTCCACGCAGAATGTAAGGCTGAGAATATGGGATTGGGAATATCATCCTGGCAAAGATAGATGCTGGGAATCTGCACCAGGAAATACAATTCCAGCACCGAGAGACATATGCTGGGAGCCTGGTTACTGTGAACACAGCTTTGCAAAGAGAGCAGCTGAGAATTTGGGATTTTGAATACAGTTCCTGTAGAATGTGAGGCTGGGAATCTGGGATTAGTAATGCAGTCCCTGTAGAGAGACAAAGCTAAGGTGTCAGCATTGGTTCAGTGGTAGTACTCTTGTATCTAAGTCAAAAGGTTGTGGGTTCAAGCCCCACTCCAGAGTCAGGAGTAGATAATCTTAGGCTGACGCTGCAGTACAGTACTGAGGGAGTGCTGCACTGTCAGAGGTGCCGTCTTTCAAATGAGACATTAGACAGAGGCCTTGTCTGTTCTCTCAGATGGACATAAAAGATCCCAAGGCACCATTTCAATAGAAGAGCAGAGGAATTCTCCTCAGTGTCCTGGCCAATATTTATCACTCACCGACATCACTAAAAACAGATTATCTGGTCTTTTATCTCATTGCTGTTTGTGGGAGCTTGCTGTGCCATGTTTCCCTCATTACGACAGTGACTACATTTCAACAGTACTTCATTGACTGTAAAACGCTTCGATACGTCCGGAGGCCATGAAAGGCACTATATAAATGCAAGTTCTTTTTTTCTTTCTTGGGATTGGGAATTGTTCCCTGTAAAGAGTGAGGCTGGTATCTGATTTTGTGAATGTGCACCCTTTAGAATGTGAGGCTGAGAATCCTGGATTTGGACTTTTTGTCCCTGCGGAGAGTAAGGCTGTGAATATGGGCTTTGGAATATAATACCTGTAGAATGCGAGAGTGGGAATCTAGGATTGGGAATGTACTCCCTGTAGAGTGCAGGACTGGGTATCTAGTTTTGGGAATACAATCCCTGCAGAGATTGAGGTAGGGAAGCTGGTTTGGAGAATGCGCTGCTTGTAGCAAATGAGGTTGAGAATCCAAGTTTGGTAATGTACTCGCTGGGACTGAGAATATAAATGTGCTTGCTGTAGGGTTGAGGCTGGGTTTGGTACAGTATTCTGTAAAAAGAGTGAAATGTGTTTCCTGCAGAGCAAGGCCAGGAATGCAAATGCGCTCCTCTAAAGAGTGATGTTGGGATTGGGAATATGGTTCTTATAATGAGAGTTCGATTGGGAATGTACATCCTCCAGATAAAGACTCTGATTCTGTATGCACTACTTGTAGGGTGAGATAGAAGTTATAAATAGGTTTCCTGTAAAAATTAAATAGGAAACTGCTTACTGTAGGTGAGAGTGGGATTGGGTATGTAGTTCATAAAGAAAGTTAGTCATGGACTGGGAATATTCTTCCTCTAGTGAATGAGGCTGGGACTGGAAACTTGCTTCTCACAGAATCTGGCTGGGAATTATAGTATGCTTTCTGTAGGAAGGTTGGGTTTGAGAATTTGCATCCTGAAGAATACAAATAGCTTTCTATACAGTGAGATGGAGATTGAATGGGTCCAACAACTTTTTTCCTGTAGAGTTACTCTAAAATTGAAAACATGCTTCCTGTGGATTGAGGCTGGAGTAGGGAACAAGCTTTCTGCAGAGGGAAATACAGAAAAGAAATGCGCTTCCTCTAGAGTGAGATATCTGATGAGGCAATTCTGATAGTGTGTGACTGGGAATTGGAACCTGCTTCCAGTTAGAATCAGTACAGGATTTGGACAATGTGACCTGCAATGAATGAGAGAATGAGAGACTGGAACTACCTGGCCTCCACTCTTCAATTCCCTCTGTTGTCATAACTATGGTCAGAGATTCACACTATGGTGATATACATTTTGAAGCATCTTACAGCCTTTCCTGTTTATTTCCTCAGTCTATGTTTCTCGAGCTCACTGTAAAATATTTCAAGTAGCACTTAGTGTGTTTACTCGTTACAGTCGAACTGTATTACTTGCCCATACAACAATAACATCTTGTATTTATATAGTGCCTTTAATGTAGTAAAATGTCCCAAGGTGCTTCACAGGAGCATTATAAAACAAAATTTGATACTGAGTCACATAAGGAGAAATTAGGGCAAATGACCAAAAGCTTGGTAAAAGAGGTAGGTTTTAAGGAACGTCTTAAAAGAGGAAAGAGAGGTAGCGAGGCAGAGAGGTTTAGCGAGGGAATTCCAGAGCTTAGGGCCTTGGCAGCTGAAGACACGGCCACAAATGGTTGAGTGATTAAAATCAGGGATGCTCAAGAGGCCAGAATTAGAGGAGGGCAAATATCTTGGGGGTTGTGGGGCTGGAGGAGATTACAGAGATGGGGAGGGGCAAGGACATGGAAGGATTTGAAAACAAGGATTAAAATTTTAAAATTACAGTAAGACGTTCTAAAAGAGATTATAGTTGGTTCAATGGCTGTCATCATAAAGTGGCCTGCACTTCTTATAGCAAAGATCACTGTAAGCAGGTCTGTCTACGTGCTTGCAAGGAAAGTTATAAGTGGGTCAATCTGTACCTTCTGCAGGGGATGTTTTTGCAATTTGAAATTCACTGTATTTTTCACTTTACTCATTTTAAGCTAAACTGTGTGTTCAGTTAATCAGTGTAGTAACAGGAATTATATAGTAGCAGATTATATCTTGAGGCATGTATTTGCATTCTATGTTCCTATTTCACGTAGGACAGATTGCATTTTCCTGAGCTGTGCTTTATTATGTACTTGCATCATTATGTAGCAGAGGTTTTCAAACTTGTGTGTGGAAACCTCCTACAAATATGGGCAAGCTCCCAGGGTTCCCCTCCCCCACCCCCATCCTAATCTCCCAAAGAGAATGGTGGCTACCCAAAGGTAAATGGTGCTTGGGCTGATAAGTGGCAAGTAACATTCGCGGCACACAAGTGCCGGGCAATGACCATCTCCAACAAGAGAAAGTTTAACCACCTCCCCTTGACATTCAATGGCATTACCATCATCGAATCCCCCACCATCAACATCCTGGGGGTCACCATTGGCCAGAAATTTAACTGGACCAGCCACGTAAATAATGTGGCTACAAGAGCAGGTCAGAGGCTGGGTATTCTGCAGCGAGGGACTCGCCTCCTGACTCTCCAAAGCCTTTCCACCATCTATAAGGCACAAGTCAGGAGTGTGATGGAATACTCTCCACTTGCCTGAATGAGTGCAGCTCCAACAACACTCAAGTAGCTCGACACCATCCAAGACAAAGCAGCCCGCTTGATTGGCACCCCATCCACCACCTTAAACATTCACTCCCTCCACCACCAGCGTACATTGGCTGCAGTGTGCACCATTTACAAGATGCACTGCAGCAACTCACCAAGGTGTCTTCAACAGCACCTCCCAAACCCGCAACCTCTACCAGCTAGAAGGAAAAGAACAGCAGGTGCATGGGAACACCACCACCTCCAAGTTCCCTTCCAAGTCACACACCATCCTGACTTGGAAGTATATCGCTTGTAATGTATGTACCTTTAAGGGGGAGAACTACTTTTTACAGCTCATGTATACTGTACTACCGGCAGTGACCACACCTGTATATAACATTGAGTAGTAATCTGTACCGTTCAGTTGCAGTCTGAGCCACGTTGAGTAAACACCGTTAGTACCGTTCTCCGCAGTCCGTGTCTGATTAGACACGGACATAACATTGGCGACGAGGCAGGTTCGAACCTACCTGCAACTCTGCATCACCTCCCGGGGATTCGTTCCTGGAGATCAGTGGATTGGAGGTCAAGGCCAGAGACTCCGGCGTCGACCACGGGCAACCGCCCAGTCATCCAGCAGAGACTCGAGAATTGTGGGGGAGGCTGTCGAGAGCCAGGCTTGGCTTTCCAGTCGAGGTGGTCCAGCAAAACGGGCTGGCAACAGGTAGTGCGCAGACCCTTCCCGGACAGCGGTGGGCTAGAGCCCGACCGAGCGGCACAGCAAAGGGCCGAGCAGCGTCGACGGGGGAGAGAGAGGGCAGAGCGCACAGGGCGCAGCCGGTGTTCAGGGGCCGAGCAGCGTCGGAGAGAGGGAGAGAGAGACGCGCAGAAACCCGCGAGGCGCCGCCATTGCCACGAGGACCGCCGGGAGCGCTGTCGGCAGCAGCGGGGGAGGAAGGAAAGCACGGGAGACGCCATTTTAAACCACACCCAAAATGCCGAAGAGTGGCAGTATCACTGCATTTGACAATGAAGTCGAAGATTGGACTACATATGTCGAACGAATAGAGGTGTACTGCAAGGCAAATGAGGTGTCAGATGACAAGAAAGCGTCGGTATTGTTGAATTTAATGGGTGCAAAGACGTATGGGTTATTGCGAAATCGAGTAACCCCAACGAAGCCAATGGAAGAGAGTTTTGAAGACATAGTAACGATACTAAAAGGAACATTTAAACCCCATACCGATAGCAGAAAGATTCAAGTTTCACAAGCAGAACCAGCATAAGAATGAAAGCAATGTTGATTATTTAACAGAACTGCGCAAACTATCGAAACACTGCCAGTTTGGAGCGGGACTGGCAGATACCTTAAGGGACAAGTTTGTGTGTGGGCTTCAAAGTGAAGGAACCCAGAAACGGCTTTTATCTGAAAAGGACCTTACGCTGGAAAAGGCTTTCAGCATTGCGGTATCATATGAAGCAGCAGCACGGGGCGCTGCAGAGATACAACAAAGACCGCAAGAATATGGCACAAACAAAATGTCATATGGAACAGAGAAGTGCTATCGCTGCGGCAGAACAACACACGACCAGAATGATTACTGGTTCAAAGACAAAGTGTGCAGACAGTGTGGAAAAGTAGGACACATAGCACGAGTCTGCAGGTCGGGAAAGAAAACCAGCAATAAGAAACCAACCAAAGGAAAGTACAAGAAGGTACATAAGATAACGGAGAATAGTTCAGACGAACAAAAGAGTGATAACGACTCCGAAAGCAGGGAACGGAGTTGTCTGAAACTACATAATGTGATCACAACAGAGGATCACCGAACCATTTGGGTCACTCAAGATAGCAGGAGTCCAGGTAAAGATGGAATTGGACACAGGATCAGCCCTAACAGTCATAAACCGACGGGACTACGAGCGGCTATTCTCACACAAAACCTTGAGACACACAAAAATTATTTTGAAGACGTACACGGGGCAAAAAGTCTACCCCAAAGGAAAAATAAGGGTGACCGTTATATATAACAGTAAGGAAACACCAAAACTAGACCGGTATCTATTGCAAGATGGAGGACCACCATTACTGGGACGTGAATGGATCCGGAAAATACAACTGGATTGGCATTCCATACAGGCACTGACTGTGGCTGACAAAAAGGATGATGACGTCACACCTGGGCGACTGTCAAAAGATACTAACTGACACGAAAGAAGTGTTCCAGCAAGGACTCGGAACACTAAAAGGCATGACAGCGATGATTAAAGTTGAAGAAAACGCAAGTCCAAAATTTTTTTAAGGCCAGACCAGCCATCGAAGCAGAGCTGGAGAGTCTGGAACGTTCAGGTGTACTGTCCAAGGTAGACTGGAGCGAGTGGGCTACACCCATCGTCCCTGTGATGAAAAAGTTGTTGAGCAGCACGCCTGGGGAACCAAGGAAGGTTCGCATCTGTGGGGACTTTAAGGTAACAGTGAACCCGGTCCTTCACACCGTACAATATCCACTTCCGCGGATTGAAGATATTTTCGCCTCGCTATCTGGAGGGAAACGCTTCACTAAGATTGATCTGGCCCAGACGTATCTGCAAATGGAGGTGGAAGAAGCATCAAAAAAATACCTCACAATCAACACCCATAAAGGTCTCTACCAATACAACCGGCTGGTATTCAGGGTAGCATCAGCTCCGGCTATTTGGCAGAGGGCAATGGAACAAGTCCTGCAAGGGATCCCAGGGACCCAGTGTTATTTGGACGACATCCTGGTCACGGGCGAAAATGACAGTGATCACCTTGCCAATCTGGAGCAGGTGCTCACTAGATTGCAGGAATATGGGCTCCGAGCTAACCGCCCCAAATGCGAGTTTTTTAGAAAACAGATCTCGTATTGTGGCCACGTTATCGATAAAGAGGGTTTACCTAAGTCCCCAGAGAAGATTGAGGCAGTAGTCAAGGCTCCAGCACTGGAAAATGTGTCACAACTGAGGTCGTTCCTCGGGCTGGTAAACTACTACCATAAGTTCTTGCCAAATTTGTCTACAATACCACACCCACTGAACACCCTACTGCAAACTGGGGTGCCATGGAAGTGGAGTGACGAATATAGACGAGCTTTCCAGAAGAGCAAAACACTAATCACATCAAAAGAAGTATTGGCCCATTACAACCCAGCATTACCAATTTGGTTGGCATGTGATGCGTCACCCTACGGCATTGGAGCGGTGCTGTCGCACAAATTCTCAGACGGCTCAGAGAGGCCAATAGCCTTTGCGTCACGATCACTAACCTCAGCCGAGCGTAACTACGCCCAGATTGACAGGGAGGCCCTCAGCCTAGTGTGGGGAGTGAAAAAGTTCAATCACTATCTGCACGGGCAGAAATTCACCTTGCTGACTGATCACCAGCCTCTTGTCTCCATTTTTAATCCAAAGAAGGGCGTTCCGGTGATGACTGCGCAACGACTACAAAGATGGTCACTTTTTCTAGGGGCGCACCACTATGAGATTGAATATAAGGGCACAAAACAGCATGGAAATGCTGATGGGCTATCACGCCTGCCACTGCCTACTGCGGAGGAAGCACCAGCAGTGGATCCTGTCGAAATATTCCATTCGACTATAGTTGAATACCTACCGGTAACGAACGCTTGTATCGAAAAGGAAACCCGAAATGACCCGACACTGTCTCGGGTATATGATTTGACGGTGAAGGGATGGACAGCACATGGCGACTCACTGTTGCCAGCATTCTCAACTAGGAGAGAACAACTGTCAGTGTGCCGGGGGACCTTGATGTGTGGATCCCGAGTGGTAATTCCACCCAAGTTAAGGGATAGAGTGCTCAATGAGCTTCATGAGGGTCATCTGGGAGGGGTAAAAATGAAAAGCCTAGCCAGGGCTTATGTGTGGTGGCCGGGAATCGATAAACAAATCGAGGACCTGACCAAGAGCTGCTCAGGATGCCAGAAAGTCCAAAATGCACCACTACAGGCCCCTCTACACCCATGGGAGTGGCCCTCATCTCCATGGCAACGGGTGCATATTGATTTTGCTGGTCCATTCATGGACTCAATGTTTTTAATAGCCGTGGATGCGCACTCGAAATGGCCTGAGGTCATCAAAACGTCCTCCACCACCACGGAGAAAACTATTGCAGTCCCACGGACCATTTTTGCCAGGAATGGCTTGCCAGAACAGATTTGCTCCAACAACAGACCACAGTTTGTGTCCGAAGAGTTCCAGAGGTTCTTGAAAAAGAATGGGGTAAGGCATTACACATCCGCCCCGTATCATCCAGCCACAAATGGATTGGCTGAGAGGTTCGTACAAACCTTTAAGAAGGCAATAAAGGCTATGTACAATGACAACATTCCACTGCAGCACAAGGTGGACAATTTCCTGTTCGCCTACCGGAATGCGACACATGCAGTCACCAACCAGGCCCCAGCCATGATGTTCTTTAACCGAAGGTTAAGATCTCGCCTGGATTTGCTCAGACCAAACGTACGAAGAGATGTTGAGAGTAAGCAATTCCAGCACATCCATGAGAAGCCAACAAGGAGCTTCAATGTAGGGCAACCAGTCTTGGCCCACGACTACCGAACAGAAAAATGGCAGCCAGGAACGATATGCACACGGCAGGGCCCACTAATGTACACAGTGGACGTTGGGGAGAGCATCGTGAGACGCCATGCTGACCAGATCCTAGAGTCACAGGAACAAGTCAACCCCATGCCTCGCCCATACGTACCTGGTGATGAACCCGACGTACAGGTAGCATCTACCCCAGAAACAGTAGCATCAGAAGCTGATGAACCAACCGACGACAGGGGGCCAGAATCGCCTCCGCACCAAGAGCAAGACACTCGGGAAAGGCGCTATCCAGAAAGGATCAGGAAGCCTCCCCAAAGACTGAATTTATAAATAGACTATTTTCAGCTAATGTTGCATGTTAAAAGTGTTAATTGTAATTAGTTTGATATTTAGTTGTTAAATGAGTGTTATGGTACTGTTAATCTAAAAGGGGAGGAATTGTAATGTATGTACCTTTAAGGGGGAGAACTACTTTTTACAGCTCATGTATACTGTAGTACCGGCAGTGACCACACCTGTATATAACGTTGAGTAGTAATCTGTACAGTTCAGTTGCAGTCTGAGCCACGTTGAGTAAACACCGTTTGTACCGTTCTCCGCAGTCCGTGTCTGATTATACACGGACGTAACATCGCTGTTCCTTCATCATCGCTGGATCAAAATCCTGGAACTCCCTCCCTAACCGCACTGTGGGAGTACCTTCACCACACGGACTGCAGTGTGTCAAGAAGGCAGCTCAAGGGCAATTAGGGATGGGCGATAAACGCTGGCTTTGCCAGCAATGCCCACATCCTATGAATGAATTAAAAAAGTGCTACCACTGCAGTATGTTTTAAATTACTAAAACAGAAATAAAGAGCTAATAAGTCAACAAGCACAGAAATCTGATGATATTAAGGGAACCCCGTTTGAAAACCTATGCTATATATAGTTCACAGCTTGATCCACAGCTTAAATGTGCTCCAGAGCATCACTGTTGGTCAGATAGGGCTCTGCAGTGCAGCAGAAAATAAAGTTCAGTAGCCTGCCCTATAGTGGTTGTTCCCTGACCAGCTAGCAGTGGTGCTGGAATGGAATCCTCGGGAAATAAGAGGACAGCAAATGAAGTAAAACACAGAAATAGAAATAAGTGTGAAAAATAAAAGCTAGAACAGAGCAGTTATAACGTGGATAAATGTGAGGTTATCCACTTTGGTGTCAAAAACAAGGCGGCAGATTATTATCTGAATGGCAATAGATTTGGAGAAGGGGAAGTGCAACAAGACCTGGGCGTCCTTGTGCACCAATCGCTGAAGGTAAGCATGCAGGTGCAGCAGGCGGTTAAGAAGGCAGATGTATGTTGGCCTTCGTAGCGAGAGGGTTTGAGTACAGGAACAAGGATGTCTTGCTGCAGTTGTACAGGGCCTTGGTGAGACCACATCTTGAGTATTGTGTGCAGTTATCGGAGGAAGGATGTTATTGCCATGGAAGGAGTGCAGCGAAAATTCACCAGGCTGATACCTGGGATGGCAGGAATGACGTATGAGGAGAGATTGGGTCGATTGGGCTTGTACTCGCTGGAGTTTAGAAGAATGAGAGGGGATCTCATTGAAATTTATAAAATTCTAACAGGACTAGACAGACTAGATGCAGGAAGGATGTTCCCGATGGTCGGGGAGTCCAGAACCAGGGGTCACAGTCTAAGGATAAGGGGTAAGCCATTTAGGACAGAGATGAGGAGGCATTTCTTCACCCAGAGAGTGGTGAACCTGTGGAATTCTCTACCACAGAAGGCAGTTCAGGCCAATTCATTAAATATATTCAAGAAGGAGTTGGATATATTTCTTAAGGCTAAAGGGATCAAGGGATATGGGGAGAAAGCAGAAACAGGGTACTGAATGTGGATGATCAGCCATGATCGCATTGAATGGCGGAGCAGGCTCGAGGGGCCGAATGGCCTACTCCTGCTCCTATCTTCTATGTTTTTTTTAATTCATTGATGGGATGTGGGCGTCGCTGGCTAGGCCTGCATTTAGTGCCCATCCCTAATTGCCCTTGAGAAGATGGTGGTGAGCCGCCTTCTTGAACCGCTGCAGTCCATATGGTGTAGGTTTTATTCTTATTGTTTTTCGTAGCGGTTGTTTACAGCGGAGTGGCTTGCTGGGCCATTTCAGAGGGCATTAAGAGTCAACCACATTGCTGTGGGTCTGGAGTCACATGTAGGCCAGACCAGGTAAGGATGGCAGATTTCCTTCCCTAAAGGACATTAGTGAACCAGATGGGTTTTTGCAACAATCGACAATGGTATCATGGTCGTCATTACTAAGACTAACATTTAATTCTATGTTAAATCAATGAACAACCTCTAGCTAGAATGTTTTTAATTGGAGTTGTCATTGTAGAATGTGATATCAAAACGGCACCACTTTTTAGGGTTAATGGAATCAACAATTGTTTTCATTAGCTTAGCGTTTTTGCAATTGAATGTTGAAAGTGAGCATACACCATGAGATAGCTGCAATGCTGTGTATAATTGAATGGGGGGGATGGGTGGGGGGGTGTTGAACCATGTCTTTGAAGTGACATTTTCCTTTAAATGCCAGCGTAGTATTTTGAGAAATATAGAGCAGGCTGGCATTAAAAATGGGATTAATTCAAGGATTAATGAACTCAAGGAGGATCTCGGAACCTTACAGCAGTAAAAGAGGTTGCAAATAATATTACAGAACTGGAGGTGTCAGAAAACAGAGACTTTCAAAAACATAAGTAAGCTGAAAATGAGGCCATCCAGGTTGGGGAGAAGCAGGATGACTTGGGCAATAGGATATTCAAAAGCTTTGTAAACTACCAACCTAATTGATACAAAGATCATCACTGACCTGCGAGAAACCCGGCTACTCACCTCACGCTCAGTGGAAAACAAGTGGTCTCAGCGGGCTCTTTGCATACGCCAGGCAGAGATGAAACATCTGAAAGCAACTGTTATCAAATCATTGTCATATAAGCAAGGTCCAATTGATGGAGGTCGTCAACATCAGATTAACGATATTCCTGATTCATCAGCCCATTTACAGAAATGTGAAGCCTAGTTAATGTGACAAAAATGGAGTCTTTCCTCTTTTGTACTGTCTTATCCTTATAGTATTTCCCAGGGTTTAAGTTGGGTTTCCATTTAAAGAAATTAACTCTTTAGGTGTTATATGTTTCTTTAAGATAGTGTTTCTAGAGTCAAGCTGTCTGCAGAAGGCTGCAATGAGACAAAGTGTTTTTAATATGCTAATATAATTGCAACTTTGTTCACCTGCTTGATTTATGCTGAAATTAGTCAAAGTAATTGTTCAGCAAATGAGGGAAATTCTTATGGCCTATCCAGGTGTTTCAAACAGTTAAATCGGATCATAGAAAGGAAATGATTTTGAGTCTGTGGACACTTCAGCGGACATGCTTCCATGGCAGCAATTAGCTGTCCATTTTAAATTCTATTGCTGGCTGACTGACTGGCAATTTAATTGTGAATGATACTTTTTAAATTTCCTTTGTCTCATTTTGAACTTCAAAAGGGGCAGGAGGTATATTTCACTCCAACCTGGGCAGATTTTTAGCTCTTTCTGTTCTACCCTACTACAACCATGCAGAGGTGTGCACACAAAGACCCTGGGGAGACGAATCCTCACGTACAAGTTTGTTATGACTGGTGTGGGAGAAATGGGTTTTGCTTCTTGGGACACTGGCACCAGTACTGGGACAGGAGGGAGCTGTTCTGTTGGGACGGACTCCACTTGGCCAGTGCTGGGACTAGAGTCCTGGTGAATCATATAACTAGGGCTGTAGAGAGGGCTTTAAACTAATTAGTGGGGGGGAGGTTTCTAGAGAGCAAATCATAGAAATGACAACAGAGAAGGTCATAGACTTAGGTAGCAGTGGGGGAATTAAAAAACAGAATGTGTCAGGAAGGGACAGAAGGTATGGAGTAAAAAGTAAAGTACTAAAAAGGGAAAAAACAGGAACTAAGTGTTACAAAACATATTTGAAAGTTCTTTATCTGAATGCACGTAGCATTCGTAACAAAATGAATGAGTTAACGGCACAAATAATGACATATGGGTATGATCTTGTGGCCATTACAGAAACATGGCTGCAGGGTGACCATGACTGGGAATTAAACATACCAGGTTATTTAACAATCAGGAAGGACAGGCAGGAAGGGAGAGGAGGTGGGGTGGCTATGTTAATAAAGGAAGGAATCACTATAATACAGAGAAATTATATTGGGTCAAAGGAGCAGGATAGTGAAACAGTTTGGGTGGAGGTAAGGAATAATAAGGGGAAAAAAACACTAGTGGGTGTAGTCTATAGGCCTCCGAACAGTTGCAACTCTGTTGGACGGAGTATTAATCAGGAAATAGTTGAGGCTTGTAATAAGGGAACAGCTATAATTATGGGGGATTTTAATTATCATATTAACTGGACAAATCAAATTGGGCAGAGCAGCCTTGAGGAAGAGTTCATTGAGTGTATTAGGGATGGGTTTCTTGAGCAGTATGTAACTGAACCGACCAGGGGGCAAGCAACCTTAGATTTGGTCCTGTGTAATGAGACAGGATTAATTAAAAATGTCCTAGTAAAGGATCCCCTTGGAATGAGTGACCATAACATGGTTGAGTTCCATATTCAATTAGAGGGTGAGAAGGTTGGATCTCAAACAAGCGTGCTGAGCTTGAATAAAGGAGACTATGAAGGTATGAGAGCGGAATTAATTAGAGTGGACTGGGAAAATAGATTAAAGGGTAAGACGGTACATGACCAGTGGTGTACATTTAAGGAGTTATTTTACAACTTCCAAAAAAAATATATTCCACTGAGGAAAAAAGGGTGTAAAAGAAAAGATAGCCATCCGTGGCTAAGTAAAGTAATTAAGGATAGTATCCGACTAAAAACAAGGGCATATAAGGTAGCCAAATCTAGTGGGAGGATGGAAGATTGGGAAGTCTTTAAAAGACAGCAAAAAATAACAAAAAGATTGATTAAGAAAGGGAAGATAGATTATGAAAGTAAATTAGCAAAAAATATAAAAACAGACAGTAAAAGTTTCTATAGTTATATAAAAAGAAAAAGGGTGGCTAAAGTAAATGTTGGTCCCTTAGAGGATGAGACCGGGAAATTAATGGTGGGAAACATGGAGATGGCAAAAACACTGAACAATTATTTTGTATCAGTCTTTACAGTAGAGGACACTAAGAATATCCCAACACTGGACAAACAGGGGGCTCTAGGGGGGGAGGAACTAAATACGATTAAAATCACTAAGGAAGTGGTACTTGGTAAAATAATGGGACTCAAGGCGGATAAATCCCCTGGACCTGATGGCTTGCATCCCAGGGTCTTGAGGGAAGTAGCGGTAGGGATTGTGGATGCATTGGTAATAATTTTCCAAAACTCACTGGACTCAGCAAAGGTCCCGGCAGATTGGAAAACTGCTAATGTAACACCCTTATTTAAAAAGGGTAGTAGGCAGAAGGCTGGAAACTATAGACCTGTTAGCCTAACATCTGTGGTTGGTAAAATGTTAGAGTCCATTATTAAGGAGACAGTAACAGGACATTTGGATAAACATAATTTAATAGGGCAAACTCAGCATGGTTTCATGAAGGGGAAGTCATGTTTAACAAATTTGCTTGAGTTTTTTGAGGAAGTAACATACAGGGTGGATAAAGGGGAACCAGTGGACGTAGTGTATTTAGACTTCCAAAAGGCATTTGACAAGGTGCCACACAAAAGATTATTGCTCAAGATAAAAAATCACGGGATTGGGGGTAATATTCTGGCGTGGGTGGAGGATTGGCTCTCTAACAGAAAGCAGAGAGTTGGGATAAATGGTTCGTTCTCAGATTGGCAACCAGTAACTAGTGGTGTTCCGCAGGGGTCAGTGCTGGGTCCCCAACTCTTTACAATCTATATTAACGATTTGGAGGAGGGGACCGAGTGTAACATATCAAAGTTTGCAGATGATACAAAGATGGGAGGGAAAGTAGTGAGTGAGGAGGACATAAAAAACCTGCAAAGGGACATAGACAGGCTAAGTAAGTGGGCAGAGATTTGGCAGATGGAATACAATACTGGAAAGTGTGAGGTTATGCACTTTGGCAGGAAAAATCATAGAGCAAGTTATTATCTTAATGGCAAGAAACTGGAAAGTACTGTAGTACAAAGGGATCTGGGGGTCCTGGTGCACGAAACTCAAAAAGTTAGTATGCAGGTGCAGCAAGTGATTAAGAAGGCCAATGGAATGTTGGCTTTTATTGCTAGGGGGTTGGAATATAAAAACAGGGAGGTATTGCTGCAGTTGTACAAGGTATTGGTGAGGCCGCACCTGGAATACTGCATACAGTTTTGGTGTCCATACTTAAGAAAAGACATACTTGCTCTCGAGTCAGTACAAAGAAGGTTTACTCGGTTAATCCCGGGGATGAGGGGGTGGTCATATGAGGAGAGGTTGAGTAGATTGGGACTCTACTCATTGGAGTTCAGAAGAATGAGAGGCGATCTTATTGAAACATATAAGATTGTGAAGGGGCTTGATCGGGTGGATGCGGTGAGGATGTTCCCAATGATGGGTGAAACTAGAACTAGGGGGCATAATCTTAAAATAAGGGGCTGCTCATTCAAAACTGAGATGAGGAGAAACTTCTTCACTCAGAGGGTGGTAGGTTTGTGGAATTTGCTGCCCCAGAAAGCTGTGGAAGCTACATCATTAAATAAATTTAAAACAGAAATAGATAGTTTCCTAGAAGTAAAGGGAATAAAGGGTTACGGGGAGCGGGCAGGAAATTGGACATGAGTCTGGGTTCGGAATGGTCATGGCCCTGTGGGTAGTGGAGCGGGCCCAGGGGCCGTGTAGCCTTGTTCTGCTCCTACTGTGTTCTAATTCTGTTAGATTTCAGGAGATGGTTTTATTCCTGTTCCTGGCTGGGGTGGAGATCGCCTTTACAGAAGGTAAGTACTGTAGAAAATATAGGGACAGAGTGATCTCCTGGAAGAATTTCGATCGCCTAGATGGGTCGGAGAGGAATTTCCCAGATTTTTTTCTCCCAAATTGGCCATTGGGTCTTTATCTGGTTTTTCGCCTCTCCCGGGAGATCACATGGGTTCGGGTGGATGCAGAGTGATAGAAGATTTGAGGTTAGGATCAGATCAGCCATGATCTTATTGAATGGTGGAGCAGGCTCGAGGGGCCGATTGGCCTACTCCTGCTCCTATTTCTTATGTTCTTATGTTCTTATGTTCTTATGTTCTTATGAGTACATTGTCCAGGTTCAGTATTATTAGAAGACTTAGTCAAGTGTCACATCTTCATCCTTTTTGTATCCAAGGAGATGTAAATTAAAAATAACAGAAAATGCTGGAAAAACTCAGCAGGCCAGGCAACATCCGTGGAGAGAGAAATAGAGTCAATGTTTCGGGTCGAAACCCTTCTACAGAACTATGAGATTTTTTGGCAGCAACTTTGCTCTAATATGCTCATAAATCCTTAATATTTTCCACATCCTTTCCTGCTAATTTACGGACAACAACAAATGAAACCATCCAACAGAACGCAAGTTATGCAACAAACAGTTTACAACAACTTACATTGTATAGCACCTTTCACAACATTCCAAAGCATTTTACAAGAGAGCACAAAGTAGGAGGCAAGTCAATTGAAGGCACAAAGAGGTGAATTTTGAGGAGGCTTTTAATATTGTGGAGAGAGGCAGCAAGGTTTTGGAAGAGAATTTCAGAGTACAGGGGCGGGGTGGCTAGAAACTTTGCCTTCTGTGTTGGAATAAAACAAAAGGGGAAAACGTGCAGTGGAGCAGAGTGGAAGGTGTGTGCTGAGATACGGGTTGAGAGTATTGCAGATATAACAGAGTCAGGCCATGAAGAGATTTGGTTTTGGAACAGTACCAATGGGACCCTCAAGCATCTATCTTTTGTCCTCTCCTATTTCTCATCTACATACTGCCCTCAGCAAAAACACAATGTCAGGTTCCATATGTACGATGAAAACACCCAGCTGTACCTCATCACCACCTTTTTCGCTCCCCTCCACTGCCTCTGTGTTGTCAGACTGCTTGTCCAACATCCAGTCCTGGATAAGCTGCAATTTCCATCCATTAACCATTGGGGAAAAACAAAGCCATTGGGGTCAATTTTCTGGCCGCCGTCGGGCGGCTTGGGGCCGAAAATCGCCGAAAAAGCGGGTCAGGACCCCCCCGCCCCCGCCTGACTTTCGGACTGCCGTTTCCCCGCGACCCGCTTGAGTCCCGGCCACCGCTGGCGGGACTGGTCGTCGGCACACTAATGACCAATAATTACCTTGTTGAAGAAGATTTTCCAGGGCCGTTGTGACTTTGGGGGATATCCCCACATCAAACACGCCTGCAGGGAACCCTGCTGATGAGACCTGGCGTGAAGCTTGCCGGCTTGCTTGCTCTCAGCTGCAGGTCAGGGAAAGCTGCGATTTAAAGGGACAGCACTTGTATGTTGAAGGACCTTGTTGTTGCAGGTTTGGGGCTACTTCTTCAAGGCTTAGGCACAGCTGTGGAAGGTTGGAGCCGCACACACTTCTCCAATGCGATCTCCTGGGAAGCCCCTCTCGCCACCCTCACTCAGCGCTTCCTCAGCGGAGGCATTTGTGAGAAGCATGGGACGCCTTTTTTTCCTTCCCTTCTTGCCATTAGAGGATCTCCAGCAGCAGAGGCAGCAGCAGCAGAACCAGGAACAGCAGGATGAGCACTGCTCACTCACCTGAAGCTGCACAGGCCAGAAGGGGCCAGCGCTTGGAAGTGGCTTGAGAGCACCTTGCTGTGCTTTAGGGGGCCATGGGGACCCATTTCTGCACTGGCAGTCCTACTCAGAAGGACTTCCATGAAGATCTGGTTTCTCTGTTCAACAGATGGCCAACGCTCCTCAAGAGATGTCATTCTCTTATGAGCACTCACCGTGTCTTCCGTACCCTGGTGAGTTATCTCCTCCATGGAGGTTGCCAACCTTTCCATGGTGATGCGTTCATGCGCCAATGACCCCACAAAGGCTCTGTTCATGGTCGCTATGGACTCCTCCATTTGCTCCACACTCGCAGCGACCCTGGAGACAAAACCTGCCAGAGACTCCTGCATTTGTGCATGGAGATCCATCACCTCTTCTCTTGCGGATGGACCCAGAGGCAGAGGGTCGACATGCAGCGCAGCTGAGCTGAGCTGAGCTGGCAGAGTCCTGCGCCCTCCGATGAGGACTCTCCACTGCTGTCCCTGTCTCCAGAATCTGCTGAGGCTCACTTGTGAGCTGTGAAACACCAGGTGACAACACTACTCTATGTCCCGAAGGTCCCCCCGAGGTGCGAGTGTCTGCGCTGGTGCTGGGTGCGCTTACTTCTGCTGACGCTGTGCCCTCAGAGGTTGGAGCTTCCTCTGAGGAGTCTGGCTGCACAGCCTCTTCCTCCTCCACAGTGAGGACGGGGGCTCTGGATGGTACTGTGGGGGAGTAAAGGAAGGAGTTAGAGATGTAATGCCAAGGATCTTCTGGTGACTCCCAGCGAGTTGGCATCTGCTGACACCTGCATCCATGCAGCATTGGTCTCAGTGGGAGGCCTCTTCCTCCCTGACCTAGGGAAGAGGACCTCCCTGTGGGCCCTAACCCCATCCAATAATGCCTGCAGTGAAGCCTCGTCGAATTTGAAGGCAGCTCGGGGTCTGGCACTGGCCACAGCTGCTGCAGGCTCCTCTGCCATCCTGTATGGTTCCTTTGGAAGCCTTCAGAGGATGCAGTGCTTGCTATGGACCTTGAAAGCACCACGAATGATAACATCATACTGTGGGGATTTCTGACTCGAATTGGACAATTAGCAAGGCTTCCCACATGCTGGGAATTAATTGGCCAATTGAGGGAAAATTGTGTGGAGCTGGCTGACACTTTTTTAATGTGTGTCAGAAACCCCACATTCGAGGAAACCCGACCATTTCCCAAACAAGCCGAAAATCAGGGCCATTGTCTTCGGCCCTCACCACAAACTCCGTTCCCTAGCCACCAATTCCATCCCCCTCCATGGACACTGCCTCAAGCTGAACCAGACTGTTCACAACCTCGGCGACCTATTTGACCTAAGCTGAGCTTCCGACCTCATATCCTCATCACAAAGATTGCCTACTTCTACCTCCGTAATATTGCCCGTCTCTGCCTATCTGCTGCTGAAACCCTCATTCATGCTTTTCTTAACCTCCAGACTCAACTCAATGCTCTGCTGGTCGGCCTCCCATCTTCCACCCTCCATAAACTTTAGCTCATCCAAAACTCTGCTGCCCGTATCATAACCTACACCAGGTCCCACTCATCCATCACCTCTGTGCTCACTGACCTACATTGGCTTCAGGTCCACCAACACCTCAAATTTAAAATTATCATCCTTATGTTCATACCCCTCCATGGCCTCACCCCTCCCTATCTCTGTAACCTCCTCCAGCCCTACAACCCTCCAAGAACTCTGTGTTCCTCCAATTTTGGCCTCTTACACATCCCCCACTCCCTTCACCCCACCATTGTTGGCCGTGCCTTCAGCCACCTAAGCCCTAAATTCTGGAATTGCCTGCCTACACCTCTCCGCCTCTCTCGCCTCCTTCAACCTTCCTTAAAACTTACCTCTTTGACCAAGTTTTTAGTCACCCCTCCTAATATCTCCTTCTTTGATTCGGAAGCAATTTTTGTCTGATTACGCTGCTGTGAAGCACCATGGGACATTTTCCTATGTTAATGGTGCTATATAAACGCAAATTCTTGTGGTTGGGTGCGATTTATTTCACACTGGTGGTATATGTAGAAGAGTGGTATGCAAAAACACACCAACATGTAAGCCATGTTGCGGGAGTGGAAGCTTAATAATTTATTGAAAGAATTCATTATTAACAGTAAAAAATGTCAAAATGCCTGGACTAAAATTAGCAATCCTTAAGAAATCCAGAGTGCAGAAAACACAAAAATGACCATAAAAGGATGGCATATTAAAAGGTGTCCCATAACAGCATAAAAAGAATAGGCAAGGGTGGAGATATGCCACTGAAATATAAACTGACTATTGCTGAAACTGGCTGTACTTTCTATCCTCATGAGCAAGCACATCAGTCAAATCCTTGGACTGTTTAAGTTACATTTTCACTGGAGCCATGTTGCTCACTGTACAAAAATATCAATCACATGCACTGCATACTAACACGATTTGGATGCCAATGTCACATTCCATAAGATATTAACAGATATTTAATGTCTGTTGCCTATTATTATCTGCATTCCAAGCTTTGAACATTTAACTTTATGCAGCAATCTGTTTAAAAACTCTTCAAATCGTGCAGTAAAAATCATGTATTCATAATGCATTTATATTTGCCCAGACAATACTTCCAATTCCTCAGAAGGTGATACTGTCCCTTAGAGGCAGAAGAAAAGGGATTAGGCACTACTTGCACTGGGTTCCTACCATTCAACAATCATCATGGTTAGGAAAACATATAGTCGCAAACATGTCCAGATTTCCAGGTGGTCAGTTTTTGCAGAAAACAGGAGGGGGAAAACATCAGCCACAGGAACCAAGGGTAATCACCTTAAACCTCCTAATGCATCCCGAGAAAGCACCAGACACAGCATGCCCGAGACCTAGGGTCACTGACGATGTTAAGGATGATGTGTGCACCAGCAGCATGGTGACATAACATCCTCACATCGCCCTGTCACTCCTGCTGCACAGCACAGGGATGCTGCCAAAGTTCCTTGGAGACTTGCCAGATTGGAAGAATTATAGTGGTAGCCTTGAGTGGCATTGTGAAACGCCACCGTATGCAGGATAGGTTCATACGTTGCACAAATAAGATTGACAAAAAAGATTAAAACCTAGAAATTACCATTTGCAACAGTAAAATAAAATTCCTTTGTTGGCAGAGGTGTTAAGCTATTTATTTTAAATGGGTTAATGCTTCCATTAAAATAGCACACAAAGGAATTTCAAACAAATGCATCAAGTATTTGAACACAATTACAGTCTTAACAATATTGGAGGTTGGACAAAGGGCTTAGAGTGGTTTTCTACTTTAAGGGAATGGAAGATTACACTGGCTGGCAAAGGAACTCTGATAGATCAAGGTTTGAGGCTCCAATTAAACAAGTCCTAGAAACAAAACAAATTGCACTTGTATAGCACTCCTCACATGCAAGAAACATAGCAGAGCACTTTACAGGACAGCGGACAAAGAGTCGACATGGTGCTCAAGGGCAAGTGCTTCAGGAGGCTGTTTAAAGCAGGCAGGGAGGTGACAAGGTGGAGCTGCTTGGGGCTAATGACTGAAAGAGCAGCCATCGATGGTGGAGCAGCCGTAGCAGGAAACAAGAAATAGACTGGTTTCAGAGGGTTGGAATGTGCATGCAAGAGGGCAGAGGAAGTCACTGAGGCAGGATTGGTTGAGGCCAAAGGGCCCTGCAATTGAGGACTGGGATTTTAAATTCAATTATCTGGGGCACGGGGAGCTAGTGGAACTAAACGAGGTCAGTGGTGCAGACCTCGAGTGTGGATGAGGACACAGGCCAAGGTGTTTTGGAGGAGGCAGGGAAGCTAATAGTAGAGTGGTGCAGAAATCAAACCTTACGCTAATAAATGTGTGGATAATAATTTAGGCTTCACGGGGAGGGGGAGAAAGCTATGATGGTGGAAAAAAAGTGATCTTATGAACAGCTCAGAAGTGGGGAAGAAGCGGAGGTCGAGGTCAAGCGACACATCAAAACTGTTGCTACATGACTATTGGAGTATCATGGGACAGGTTTTCCTGTTCCCAGTTGTGAAATGCACACTGCAATGTCTTCTTTATAAACAACAATGTTAATCCCTGCAGCCCAACACCTATCCTGAGGAATTATTAAGGCCAGTTAACATGTATTATTGGGTTTGTCAGCAGTACTTCAAAAACCTCTTGCTGACAAAACATCTTGCACAACAGTCATGTCCGTAACAACCTCCTGATGGGATGCAAGACTACGTCTTTCTTAGAAACAAGGAAACATTGGTCCCAATAAGCAAACACACTGCAATGTCATCTGGCCTACCAGCAGCTGCTATCCACAAAGCACTGTAACCAAATCTGTGTTCCATATTCTAGAGGAAGTAAAAGGGAGCACATCAGAACAACAGGCTGTAAGCTAATAATATGTTTCATACAACAAAAGTGGAAGCGTGATTGGTGTAATACAGCTTGTGTGGGGCTGCGAAACTCAAGGGCCTAGAAATTTGTTGAGTTAGCGCTGGCCGTTAAGGCCCGTTTCGGGAAACAAAATGGCAGCTGCCTCACTTCTGCCCGCTGTCAGCAGGTTCCGCGGCAGCCGCCATTTTCGGCTGGGCAGCAGCGCTGCTGATGTCCGCACTCACTAGCAATATGGAGATTATGCAGATTGTGACGTCAGTGAGTATGCAACGTTCTCCTGATGCCTGATCTGCCATTTTGGAGTGCGCCGCTCAACTTAGCGGCCTGTGTTAATTATGACCAGCTGACTAAGCATTGACAAGCAGGAAAGAAGCTCCAGCAGCGTTATTTAAAGGGATCATCAGCATCAACTTTCAGCTGACACATTTGTTCGGTTTAACTGCCTCCGTGGAACCTTCTGCAACTTTAGCAGCTTTCTAAACTTCTTTCAAGGTCCTAAGGTAACAGGGAGTGTTGGGACAAGTGGAGAGTGCCTTCATTCTTATGTAAAGGCTTCTGCTCACAACACTTACTCACAGTCATGGGGGCTCTACTAGCAGTCCCCCTCGTGCTCAAGTATCTTAAGGAGAGCAAGAGGAGGCAGTGAAGAAGAGAAGATGCATGCAGAGGGAGGAGGAGGAGGGCAGGAGGGCTCTCAACAGGAGGCCTTACCCACCTAGGGTATTCAGAGAGCACTTCTCTTATCTCCACTTAAGTGAGGAGCAGTGCATTAGGAGGCTCCACTTCACCAAGGAGGTGGTCACAGAGCTCTGCCACCTCCTGCAACCAGACCTGGAGCCTCAGAGCAGGGCAAACACAGCTCTCCCAGTAGCATTCACTTTCACTGTGGCTCTCAATTTCTTTGCCAGCAGATCCTTCCAGTCTGCAGCAGGAGACATAGCTAACATCTCCCAGTTCACCATCTATCGCTGCATCTGGGAGGTCACAGAGGCTCTATACAGGAGAAGGGACTATGTTGTCTTCTCTCTGAGCAGAGAGAAACAGGAGGAGTGTGCATGTGGCTTTGCCAGGATAGCGGGCTTCCCCATGGTGCAGGGCACCATCGACTGCACACACGTGGCTTTGTGGGCGCCTCATAACAATCCTGAGATCTTCTGTAACTGCAAAGGCTACCACTCACTTAATGTGCAGTTGTTGTGCGACCACGCACAACGCATCCTGATGGTCAATGCCCGCTATCCTGGCAGCTGTCATGATGCCTTCATCATGCGCCAGTCCAGTGTCAGCATCCTTCCAGCCACGTCAAACCTGAGGGTAGCTGCTCAGAGACAAGGGCTATCCGCTCTGCACCTCCCCTCCACAACCCCAACACTCGTGCCCAGCAGTCATATAATGTGAGCTATGCTGCCACCAGGAATATCATCGAGCAGACCATCGAGCTGCTGAAGCAATGGTTCCACTGCCTTGATTGCTCGGGAGGAGCCCTCCAGTACTCGCCGGAGCAGGCGCCCCATTTTGTGGTGGTTTGCTGCATGCTTCACAATTTGGCCATCATGAGGACGCAGTCCTTGCCACCACGGGTTCTGCGACCACCTCAGGAGGAGGATGAGGGAGTGGAGGAGGAAGAGGAGGAAGGGAGGAGGCAGGCAGCAAATCCCTCTTTGGCACGGGCTGTCTGTGAACGCCTCATCAGATTCCGATTCAAGTGAATGAAATCCCAGATCTCCCGTTGCTCACCAGATCCCCATTAACTTTATCCCCATCATCCCATCCCTCTGTCATGGAATATCACAGCATCTTCCTGGGCACAAAGCTGAAATGAGAGCCACCACAAAACAAACATCCCAAACAAAATTAATAAATTCCTCATTACTCAATTCACATCACAATATCAACTAATCACCCTTGTGCAATCCCTTAGTGCCTGTCGTTCGGGTGCCATTTCCTGGTCTGGTGCTCCTATGCAGTCCTCCCCCAGTGGCTGCAGCATGGCTGGTGGAAAGCTGCTGAGTTTCTGTGGGGGAGACTTCAGATGGCCTTGCAGGACAACCTCGACTGTGGACCTGGAAGGCCCGGCTGTTGACTGCACCACCTCGGCAAAGGCAGCAGCAGTCGGGGCTGATTGGCTGACTGGCAGCGGCAAGGGCAATGGCAGAGTGGGAATAGGAATGCTGTCAACCTGAGAGAGGACAGCAGGTTCCTGCTCCACAGACGTACTGACACTCCCCGGGGCGGCGCCTCAGCATTCCTAGCAAACTGTTGGGAGGACAGATTGCTGGCCTGCTGCAACACCCTTTCCACACTGGTAAACCCAGCGACGATGGCAGCAGTCTGAGCTTGCGTGGCAGCAAGTTGAGACTACAGGAGAGTGGTCTGTGCTTCCACTGCAGCACTCAGGCGTTGGGCTGCTTCTGCCTGTGCTGCAATGGCAGCCATGACATCACCCATCGTACGCAGCATCATGTCTGGGTTTACACGGTCTCTCCTGGAGTTATCCATCATTTCCAGCCTGGAAATCATAGTCCATGCTGGAAATCATAGTCTATGCTCTGTGCAAAGCCCCGTCCAATGTTGGAGCCGCACTCCTCCATGCTCCTTGACATTGCCAAGAGGCTCTCTGGCAGGCTTGCCATTACACCTAGCCATTTGGTGTGCATACCCATCACCCTTCTTCTGAAGACCGCCCCATCAAGGTCCTCATCTGAGTCCTGTGTAACAGAACTCGCACGCAAACTCATCCTCCGGGGAGCTGGCCCCCGAGCTAACCCTTTCCCCTGGCCTTGCTGCAGCCCACTCGTGCCCAGAGCCTCACCATGTGCAGATCCTGCTTCTACACTACCCTCTAAAGTACATGCAGTGCCAGTTTCTGCGCTGGTGTCTGCGAGTGTCAGATTCAGTGACGGGTGTCTTCTTCTTCACTCTCCTCCATGGCTTTGGGAACCAGCTCTGCAGCTGGCAGTTCTTGGTTATCTGAAAGCATAAAGGCACAAGAGTCGGGTTGTGGTGTGGGGGAAACAAGGTATTCATGCATACAGCATCAGCAGCTTGTAAGTGAGAAGAGATTGTGGGATGAGGGGGAAGTGGGATGGGAGAAGGATTAGGAATGACCAGACCATTATTGTCCCCAAGGGCTTCAACTTCGCCCGTTGCCATGGCCTCAGTGACTTCCCCTCCAATGATGTAGAGCACCGACTCCTGCAGTTGGCTTAAGGCCTATATTGCGGCTTCCCCCCACCCGCCCTCATCCACCCCCCTCCCCCATCTGCTGCTGCTCCCGCCGATTGTGAGCGACCGTAGCCTGCAAGAGAAAGAAGTGTGCCAGCAAGTGTAATGCAATGTATTTGGGTGATGTGGCTGCCATAGTTGAATAGCTGTCTCTGTGCAAGGTGTGAGATGTGGGTGTGAGTGTTGCAGCAGCAATAAGGTTGAGAGTGTGAAGAGAAGCTATGATTGTGAGGTATGAACGGTGATAGGTAGAGATTGTTGACAGGTGAGTGAGATGGGTGTGGTGCACTGAGCAGTGCGTGAGGCTTGTCGTGCAGATGGTGGGATTATGGCATTTTCTGAAGTCTTCACTCACCTTGACCTGTCGTGTGAGGTCATTAAAATTCTTGCGGCACTGTATCCATGTTCTGGGGATCACACTGTTGGCCTTTGCGTATTCAGATATCTCCTGCTAGAGCCTTCTAGATGTATGGGCAGATGGTTTCCTGCCAGTCTGCAGGTAGAGGTCAGCCCGCCTCCTCTCCATGGCCACCACCAGTGCCTCCAGAACCGCATCAGAGAACTGTTGGGCTCCTTCTCTCTGCTGGTGCTCAACCATTTCTTGTAAGTTCAGTTGTGAATCCAAGTGGAGCTCCAAATACAATGACAATGAGGTGCTGCTGCATCAATGCACCTCCTCTTTAAGTAGCGAAGAAAGCTTAGGCCAAACATGACTTGCAATTAAACTGCCCCCGATATTGGCCCAGCTGTTGAGCGGTAAGCCAATCAGCAGCGCGTTTAGCACAGAGATCCTCACAAAAGTGAATACCCATACGGAACAAAACAGTAAATTTTTGTTCCAATTTTCTCCCCTCCTTTCCTAAATGCATCGACACTTATTGGATTACAGACCTATGCTTGCCAGAGGTCTTCCAGTACCTCGCCAAACAGGCCAATCTTCAGGTATGAGATTAGTGTTAACATTGCAACACAGTCTGATCCTGTCCTCTCTCTCTCATGCAAAATTAAGGCACAAGGGATTGGGGGCAAGGTATTGACTTGGATAGAGAACTGGTTGGCGGACAGAAAGCAAAGAGTTGGAATAAACGGGTCGTTTTCTGAGTGGCAGGCAGTGACTAGTGGGGTACCGCAAGGATCGGTCCTAGGACCCCAGCTGTTCACAATATATATTCATGATCTGGACGAGGGAATTGGATGTAATATCTCCAAATTTGCAGACGACACAAAGCTGGGTGGGAGGGTAAGCTGTGAGGAGGATGTCGTGAAACACCAGTACGATCTGGACAGGTTGGGTGATTGAGCAGAAACATGGCAAATGGGCAGAAACATGGCAAATGCACTATAATGTGGATAAATGTGAGGTTATCCACTTTGGTGGCAAAAACAGGAAGGCAGGTTATTATTTGAATGGCAATAGATTGGGAGAAGGGGAAATGCAAAGAGACCTGGGTGTTATTGTGCACCAGTCGCTAAAGGTAAGCATGCAGGTGCAGCAGGTGGTTAAGAAGGCAAATGGTATGTTGGCCTTCGTAGCAAGAGGGTTCAAGTACAAGAACAAGGATGTCTTGCTGCAGTTGTACAGGGCCTTGGTGAGACCGCTCCTTGAGTATAGTTTTGGTCACCTTACCTGAGGAAGGACGTTCTTGCCATGGAGGGAGTGCAGCGAAGATTCACCAAGAGGAGGGAGGCAGAGGATGGATTCTTAAGAGACTAGAGAGCCGAATATGCGGGAGGTGCAGAAGTAATTGCTGCAGATGCATCAGGACAGGCAAGAGTGGAACCATGAGGCAGTCCCATTGAGGAGAAGCACAGAGTAGATGCAAATTTTGATCAACTGTGTTAAATGCTGTAGACACATCAAGAAGGGATGTGTCTACAGCCACAACACAACAGTCACAGAGGGTGACCAAACAAGTCTCTGCTATGGACAGGGTGGAATCCGGACTGAATGGGTTTGAACAGGGAGTTGTGGAACAGGGAGTTGTGGGAGAGGTGAGCATGCAGCTTGGAGGCGATGAGATGTTCAAGGACCTTGACAAGAAAGGGAGACTAGAGATTGGGCAGTGGTTGGAGGGGGAGGCTTTGGAGGACAGGGAGTAAGGCAACATGGCAGAGATGCTCAGGAGGGAATTCGAGTGGGCATGGTAGTAATGTCTCATGGGAACTGCTGACAAATGTTCTTTAGGTACGTTTGCACAAGAATGCTGGTGACTGGAAAATTTCAGTCACTTTAGTGACTTTAAACACAATGCAAGTCTTTTACATTTTGTTGTGAAGATGCTTCAAACCCAACTTCATCCCTCCCAACATGCTCAAATTCTGCACTTGTAAATCTCAGGTAGAGTAGTACCTTTACCCACAGAAACATTCTAGCTTACTGTGCTGCCTTGTCTCCATCAGAGAGAGGACTCGATCATTCTCTCTGGGCTGGATCCAAAAAAACTCAGGGTAAAAAGCAGAATTATTAACCCACTGAACCCCTAAGTTCCCTCATCAAGCAACACGCATTTTCAAAAGTAAACCTTCAGTATATTCAAAGTACAGCACAACACAATTGGTAAAATTAATTTATTTCTATGATAATCTGAAAAATTAATAAATACAATAAAGAAATGGCAGTTTCCACTCACTAATACTGAATACATCACATCCTTTTTTCATGGACCTATATAGCAAAGCATAATAAACACTAAAACAACCTGCAGTTTTCAAAAAAATCTTTCCAATTTTAGATTCACTTACAATTCTTACCTTACATTTCATTCACAAATACCAAACGATAGGTGACACTGCCTTAGCTCGCTGCGGTACACCTGCAGCAGCCATTAACATGGAGTACCTGGTAAAGTACCCTTCTGTAGGGTACACAAAAAGAAATGTGCAACTTTGTGCCATTGACATTTTGGATACTTCAATGAATCCAAATGCTTCAAGAATACAGAAGGAAATCAGGCAATATTTATATTTGTCTCTCTCTGTTATTCTCTTCCTGTGAATCTGTTACAATTCTTTTTTTTTGGTCTCCCCAGAGAGTCTTGGCCATTGCTTACAAGTCATTTCATCTTTCATCACTTCAGAAAAGTTTGATTTTTGAGAGATGTGTACAGGTTAAAAAAAATTCCAAAGAAACTCCAGGAACTGAAAAATTCTGATGTACAATACAGCTTCAAAGCAGAACAACAACAAAAATCACTGAGGGTTGAAGATCCCTTCAGCCCTCCTTCAAAAATGACAGTGTAAAATAAATCATCTGGTCCAGAAAAAGTCCATCCAAACTTTACTGTTGTATTGCAAATTTCCCACCAGATGGCAGAACAATCAAGAGAAACACACTTTCTGCTCTGCTCCTCCTCGTTGGAATTTTTGCTGGGCAAGAATCAAGATGAGCAGGCCCCAAAAGTTAGAGCTGTGGAGTCATCCAACCTGTTATTGTAACAATAGCCCCAAGTACACAGAGGCTGCCTTTTCATACATCAGTGTGAATCATCAGTAAAAATGCAAAGCACGTTGCCTTATGCTAGCCCAAGGTGTTCTTTTCCTTCATTATAAAATCATTTTCATTTTCTACACTTAGTTTGGAATGTAGCTTCTAATTGCAGAGATAGTAACCCTTAGAACATTAACATTGGCTGAGTTTCAAAATCAGTACCAGCACACAATGAATCCATTTGACCACCTGGTAGACTAGTAAACCAGCTGCTTATCTCCATGTAATAAAGCATGCTCACCAACAAAGGGAAATAAATCAAAATGTGGCTTCAACATTCATTTCTTTGTAAACATTTGTTCCATCACTCTACGAATCAAAAGGATCACCATTTGGTCTATAAATCACCCTGTTGGAGTTGGTGGGTATCCCTTTTATTCTGAAAGGGAAAGGTGACATAACACGTTTCTGGGTGGACACTTCAGTCAGGTAAAAGGTTCCTTTAACTAACAACACTCTTCGTTACTCTAGTGATCTCTTCAGAAAGGCTCCAGACAGATTACATCATACAACAATAACAGAAGGCCTCTGCTTCACCACTGAGCAGCAGAATACAATCCATCAGACCACCTACGATGGGATACAAGTCTTGTCCTCGATAATAAAACAAAGGTTTAAAAAAATGTTTTGAGATAAAAAAAATTATAAACAAAAAAATTAAACTTTGTTTGGATTTTGTTCAATTTATGAGCAACTTCTCATGAGTAGCATATTACATCGCCAACCACTGAGACTCCATCTTTGAAGATCTCTTGCAACTGGCTTGTCAAACACTGCAATAATTTGTAACGACATTGATCAGCACGGGTCAGCCATCAGAAGGGAATTCGGTCTCTGCCGCTGTCTAATGCTGCAACACTCCAGCACCTGGTAAGACAATGCGTGTTAAGAGCATCACCGGTAGAAACAGGAGCCCAAAACCACACAGTGATAGGCCCATTCACCGTGTCGGCAGTCCCATGTCAGCAAAGTGAGATCCAATTATTTCTGTCTTCTGTCCAATCAGTTTATTATACACCAAGGGGTTTCGTTCAGGTCGCATTCCAGTAGGATGTTGATGATGGTGCAGTGCACCCCTCCAATCGTCAGCTCTGTTCTGGACCCAACGTTGAATTTCAAGTTCTTCAAACCACCTTCTTTGTCAACCTTAAACTGTTCCTGTTAATAAAAGGAGGGGGGAAGAAACAGATGTGTATCAGTAACTTTAGCCTCCATCACATGACTGGAAGAACTGAAGGCAGAATCAGATGTTATTGAATCCCACTTTAGTGATACCTATCCCCATTATTTTACAGTAACAGATAACAATAAATCAATCCAACTCACCTGTGCAGCCGTTACTGCCTTCTGCTCCCTATGGCAAGAGGATTTAGAAGAGGTCTCAATTGTCTAAAGACAACAACAGGCTCCCCCCCACCACCAACTTTTCTTCTTTTTTGTCCTGAAGATGCTGCTAGATATGGTCCAATGAGCATCAGCAGCCCGCCGGTACTTTACCCAAGTGACCATTCTTTACGTGCAAGTCTAGACAGTGACTGTCCCCATGCTATTCATCTATGGAGGGCATCATAACATCAGCCTGATCCTGGCCTCAACTGAAGTCTACACCTGCACTTTCTAGCAAAGGTCACTGGACAGTGATCAGGAAAGGGAACCCCAGCTGATTTCCCCCCCACCCCACCCAATCCAACCGTTGTGCCCTTTACAGTTGTTCTGGTTGTGGTTAGGTAACTCAGCACAGACCAGGGTTGAGCCTGGGGCCTTGTAGTCTGCATGGCTTAGCACAATGCAGAAAGGCTGTTTCATATGGTTTCTCCAATAGAGAGGAAGTCATAAACAACATACATCATAACAGGAATTGTTAATGGGGGCTTTTATTTTTTTTTTAAAGACAGGAACCATAAGCTCAAAGTAATGGACATGACCATCTGTAATTTCTCAAACAGCAACTTCCTAATCTGAACTGTACCAGTGAGCAGACCAGCTTCCCCACAGGTAAGAACAACAAAAATCATCCTGGGTGACTATCACAACTACAACTCTCAGCTTTAGGAGAGACTTGGCCACAGGTTGCTTTCCTGATCTATCGGCCAAAGGGGACTGAAGGAGAAAAGTATAAATGGCAACAAAAGCTAGAACTATGAGTAACTTGTGTTGCATCACAGACAATGGCACATCAGTAAAGAGGTCATTCAGTACTACTGCATCCTGTACAGAGCCTCGGAGAACAGTGAAGCTTTAGAAATTAGAGTAAGGGTTAAACATTTTGTAGTTTTAAGCAGCTGTTTGTTCAAACTTTAGCCAAATAAATTACATTAACTCTGATCAAAAACTATATATTATTACACCCAGCTCGAAACCCACCGATATTGATGTTTACAGTGCACTCTCACCCTCTAGTATTAATGATCTCAGCATACTCTCTCCTTGGACCCACTGTTAACTGCAGACTACCCCATCACTCTCACCTTCTGGTATTGATGACTGTAGCATTTTCCTTTCTCACACCCACTATTGCAGTTGCAGCATGGCCCCTCTTCCTGATGATTGCTGTGTACCTCCTGCAATGGCCCACAATGTAATGCCAGTTGGACTCACTGGTACTGGCGATTGCAGTATAATCCCACAGTCAGACTGAATAGTACTGATGATAACTGCAATATATTCCCCATACTGATGATTACTTTTCCACTCAAACCACTGGTATTGAGGAGTACAGTCTATCTCCTACTTGCACTCGCTGGTACGGATGGAAAGAGTACATTCCATACCTGCTTCTGTCCTGACACTCTCTTCTGGTCTCGTCTCCTCCATGCTGGGTCATGGATATGTCTGAAGGTTTTATACCCTGTTGTAATTCCAGTGGGACGGTAAAGCTACACATTCAAAATAAAATACATTTTGTTTTAAGTCTGCTGTACAGCGGAAGAAGCTTGTCGTCCATTTTGTGTTATCGAGACATTAAATTAGTTCCCTTCTCAAACAGATAAGAACCATTGCATTCATTTTTAAAGAGTGAGTTTAGATGACTCGGTGAAAAGGCAAATCAGAAACCCACAGTACTGCAATAACTCTCCTTCTGCCCGTTATGGGATGTGAATGTAGAGCAAAAAAAATGCGAATAACAAGATCAAAGCCCATTTGGCAGTAGTGGAACAATGTGCTTTGTGTACAGCAAATTTCAAAAAACATACAATAAGGCATAGCTGAATAGGCTAAATGCTGTAATATAATCTAGGGGTCTTGCTAACTGTGTAAACCTGAGAGCAAAGAAACCCCACAATACTCTTGTTAATCTAGAGCTGTTTATAATAGCAGACATATTTTTTGCCATGACAGGAACACATGCATTCCATGGGAAATTCAAAACTGTGTTAGACATTCTCTCCCTCATGCAATTCTGCAAAAATCAACGCAAGAATACTTTTGTGGGATAAGTGTTTCAGAGGTTAACACAAAAATATTGCTTACTGCAAATATAAAAAGAGTTCAGCAGTACAAAATGTACAGGACTAACACTGCTGCAGAACACTATTATAATGCATGCAGTATTATTGTCCAATTATATTGTCACCTGACCTCACAGTCCAGCTTTAACATAACGTTGTAAAACAACCCGGCCTGGAATTTCCTGTGGCGGTGTAATCAGCAAGTTATGCTGAATTCTTAACCAAAATTCACAGCCAAGTTAACGTTGCCAATAGGCAGCAAACTTTCCTGCCAAGTTCATTAGCCATTGCCAGAAACAAGAGGAAACCAGTATGAAATATCTGGGCCTGAGGAAAGTGTAGAACTCGCACCATATATTCCTCTAACTATGTAAATGAAATTTGAAGCCATATAACCATCACAGTAGGCACAGTGGCCTGGAGTTTCCACTCAGTTGCAATTCGCCCAAATTCGGCCAAACCAGCGCAAAACATTGAGGAATTTTAAGCACCAATCAAGTCTAGTGCAAATCAAGTTTCCGTGATCTTTTGTGCTAGTTTAAAAAACATAGCATTGGAAGCCGGCCCCCCCCACAAAACTGGCCCCAGATAGAATTAATCACCATGGCGAGTTTCGCTAATTGTGCCCGTTTGTGGGCCTTCGAGAAATTAAGCTTTCTTTTGGCTCAAGTACCCTAACGGGCAACTTTTAAAAATTAAAAAATATTTAATTTACTCAGAAACTGACTACTGTACACCAATGTAACTAGTAAATGGTTCTGTATAGTTTTTTTAAAAGTCATTTTCAATTATTTAAAATCAGGTTACTCACATGTACCGCGAGACACTTTTTTATAAACCCATTTTCAGCTGTATTAACGGCCCGGAATTTGCAGTCGGGATGGAACTGACAGCGTTCGCTGTCATTTCGCCTTTGCAACTGACCGCAACTTTGGGATTTGGCACATGCACAGGCACATGTGGAAATCCTGAAGTTGTGGTCTGCCACTGACAGTGTCCCCACAGAGCCGGCAATCTGTGTAATCACCCAAATCAGGGAAACAGACAAAAACTTTGGCTCTTCCGCAGTAATTACGCTGTTAAATTCCCCACTAAAAGTTAGACCCAAAGGGATTAGGCGCAGCTGCTTTGGCAGCATATTGACTGCTAAACAAATTTTAATTTTGTGCAATGTGAAATTTGTCCATTTTAATAAAAATTAAAATTAGGAAACTTCTTTTAAAAAAGTTTTTAATTAAAAAAAAAAGTTTGTCCATCTTTATTTCAGGTTTGCCTTTTCCCCATGTGAAAGCCCCAATCTTTGTTTCGCTCGCTCTAACTATTTAAAAAAGTTAGGGGGAAAAATTGAGTCGTGCGCCCTTTGGGGCGCTAACTTCGCCGGGCGCTATTTTTACTGGCCTGAAAAAAATTAGCGCCCCCACGTCCAAAATTCATCGGTAGCACCCCAAGAGTGAAGTGGGGCGCTACTGGCAGCGCCCCACCTCCCTCTTGGGGCGCTGCGAGGGAATATTGCAACGCTGTGGCCGTCACGCCGTGGTACTGCAGGCCTTCCACCCCTTCTTAAAGGGGAGGGGCCTTGCGCAGCGTGACCCAGGGCCCAGCTGGGCCACCAGGGATCGGAGTGCCGGCAAAAGAGCCCGGCACTCAAGAGAAGTGCCGAGCTCAGGGAGCGCAGCCGGCACTCCACGGGGGAGCTGCAACGGAGGCAGGTGCTGGCAGGTGACCAGCAACAAAAATGGCCACCCGGCACCTCGCCTTTAATTAGCGCCGCCCCGGCCGCAGGTAGGCCCCGACCCCGTTGGATAAAGCGTCCGTCGCTAAGTCGGGGGGGGGGGGGCAGTACTGAAGATCGCGGCCGGGGCACTGCGCACGGTGATGACGTCATCACCGGCAGCACAGTATCACGGGGCACTAACAATTACCGCCGCTGCTAACTTCCCGCTGAATTTCACGGGAGGAGTTAGCCACGCCGCGCCCGGGCGCTAGTTGCTTTGCGCCCCGTTAGCGCTCTCTTAGGACGCTAACGGGAGACGCAAATCAACCAAATTTTTCCCCCTTAGAATTTTAAGAGCTTATTCACTTTCTTGTTTGCTGTCTGTCAGAATTCTACGTTTTGATTGGCTGCTTAGACAGCTTGTTGACATCACAACAGCTCCCTCAAGGGGATCCCCAATAAAGTCTGTTGATTTGAATTGAATGTCGGAAAACCAAAGTTCTCGACACACGGATCGCGAGATCCTGGTGCAAAACATACTTCGGGGCCAGCAGCGAGCGCCTTCGCTTCACTGCTGACTGCAAATTCTGGGCCGTTAACCCACTCTTAAATATATCAAGGAATAATTTTTAATGCAAATTTTCCTTTTAAATTACATTGTAAAACGCTGCCCGATTGCACTTGTTAATGGCAGATTGCAAATGAGTTTGAGCGGAAACTTGAACAAAAAAGTTCAATTCTGAAAACTAGCACAATTTTGAGCGCAATTGGCGGCTGGATTGACAATTGCACCCAAAGTGGAATCTCTTGGCCAGCATGTTTAAGAAAATGCAATTGTGAAAGCTTTTCAATTTTTAATGTAACTCATTCTGTTCCCATAAATAATATATACAAAGAAACACAAAATACAGTGCAGTGAGGAAAAATAAAAACATTGCTTAAAAAAAAATCTCACCATTTAACACCAGAAATATATGACTTTGGGTCCTGTTGCACCTAAATTTTTGGTGTAAATTTACCCCGATCTGAACCAACGTAATCGCAAGATTTTGCATGTACTGTTCTTTACCATGGGGGAAGGTGGGGGCAGAGAGAGATCCATGATAATGAGCCACGATGCATCCGGGCACAGGCCTCAGTGAACTGGCATAGTGGGGGAATTAAAAACCAGAGCGTGTCAGGAAGGGACAGAATGTATAATGATAATAAAGGTAAAGTAGTAAAAGGGGTAAAAGCAGGAATAAACTGTCAGAAAACTTATCTGAAAGTTCTTTATCTGAATGCACACAGCATTCGTAACAAAATTGACGAGTTGAGGGAACAAATAACTACACAGGGGTATGATCTGGTGGCCATTACGGAAACATGGCTGCAAGATAATCATGACTGGGAACTAACATACAAGGGTATTTGACAATTAGGAAGGACAGGGAGGTGGGGTTGCTATGTTAATCAAGGATGGAATCACTGCAATAGTCAGAAATGATATTGGGTCAAAGGATCAGGATAGTGAAATAGTTTGGGTGGAGATAAGGAATAAGAAGGGGAAAAAGTTACTAGTGGGCGTAGTCTATAGGCCTCCTAACAGTTGCAACTCTGTTGGTCGGAGTATAAATCAGGAAATAGTTGGGGCTTGTAATAAGGGAACAGCTATAATCATAGGGGATTTTAACTTTCATATTGACTGGACTAATCAAATTGGGCATGGCAGCCTTGAGGAAGAGTTCATAGAGTGTATTAGGGACGGGTTCCTTGAGCAGTATGTAACTGAACCAACCAGGGGACAGGCAATCTTAGATCTGGTCCTGTGTAATGAAACAGGATTAATAAAAAATGTCCTAGTAAAGGATCCCCTTGGAATGAGTGACCATAACATGGTTGAATTCCAAATTCAGTTTGAGGGTGAGAGAGTTGGATCTCAAACCAGCGTACTGAGCTTAAATAAAGGAGACTATGAAGGTATGAGAGTAGAATTGACTAAAGTGGACTGGGAAAACAGATTAAAGTGTAAGACGGTACAAGAGCAGTGGTCTACATTCAAGGAGATATTTCACATCTTTCAAGATAAATATATTCCACTGAGGAAAAAGGGGAGTAAAAGAAAAGACAGCCATCCGTGGCTTAGTAAAGTAATAAAGGATAGTATCCGACTGAAAACAAGGGCATATAAAGTAGCCAAATCTAGTGGGAGGATAGAAGATTGGGAAGCATTTAAAAGCCAGCAAAGAATAACTACAAGATTAATTAAGAAAGGGAAGATAGATTATGAAAGTAAACTAGCAAAAAATATAAAAACAGATAGCAAGAGTTTCTACAACTATATAAAAAGAAAAAGGGTGGCTAAAGTTGTAGTGTATGTACCTTTAAGAGAGAACTACTTTTACAGCTCCTGTATACTGTAGTACCGGCAGTGACCACACCTGTATATAAGCCTTGAGCATGCCGCTGTACTGTCAGTCTTGAGACTACCCTACTCCAGTAAACACCTGTTGATTGTTAAGTTACAGCCGCCGTGTAGTTATTGGAAAACATCATACTTTAAGAATCATGGATTCAACAGTGGCGACGAGGTCGATTCGAATCTGCCTGCAACTCTGCATTTCCCTTCAAGGATTCGCTCCGGGAGGGCGGTGGAAGAAAGTCGAGGCCAGAAGCAAGGGCGTCGACCACGAGCAACCGCCCAGTCATCCGGCAGAGAGTGAACATCGCAGGGGAGGCTGTTGAGAGCCGGGCTTGGTTCCCCAGCCACGACGATCCAGCAACAGACTGGCAATAGGTACAGCGCAGACCCTTCCCGGACAGCGGCGGCTGGAGCCGACCGACGGCATAGAAAAAGCCGAGCAGCGTCGACGGGGCAAGAGAGAGGGTGAAGCGCACAGGGCGCAGCCGGGGGTTGAAAACCGAGCGGCGTCGAGGAAAAACAAAAGAGAGAGAGGGTAAAGCAGCAGCCGGGTTCAGGACCGAGCGACGGCAACGGGAAAGGCGCACAGGAGAACGCGCAGAGCACAGCCAGGGCTCAAGGGCTGAACCGCGTCCGCGGGGAGAAGAAGGGAGAGCGCGGGAGACGCCATTGAGCTGCGGAGAAGAAGGGAGAGCGTGGGAGACGCCATTTTAGAAGCCGCAGCGGAGAAGAAGGGCGAGCGCGGGAAGAAAGGAAAGCGCGGGAGACGCCATTTTGTGCCAGCGGAGAAGAAGGGAGAGCGCGGGAGACGCCATTTTAGACAGTTAAATCACACTCAGGGATGCCGAAGAGTGGCAGTATCACTGTGTTCGACAATGAAGTCGAAGATTGGGCGACATATGTGGAACGCATTGAGGTGTACTGCAGGGCGAATGAAGTGCCAGATGCTAAGAAAATACTGATTTTGTTAAATTCCATGGGTGCAAAAACTTATGGCTTACTGCGAAACCCAATAACCCCAGAGAAGCCAGTGGATAAGAATTTCGAAAACATAGTGGAAATCCTACAGGACCACTTAAACCCCACACCGCTGCTGATAGCAGAAAGATTTAAGTTCCACAAAACGAACCAGCATAAAGACGAAAGTAATGCCTAGTACTTAACGGAACTGTGCAAGCTATCGAATCACTGCCAGTTTGGAGTGGGACTAGCAGATACGTTAAGGGACAAGTTTGTGTGTGGGCTTCAAAGTGAAGGAACCCAGAAACGGCTTCTATCAGAAAAGGATCTTACGCTGGACAAGGCTTTCAGCATGGCAGTATCACACGAAGCAGCCGCACGGGGCGCTGCAGAGATACAACGGAGACCGCAAGAATATGGCACCAATGAAACGTCATATAGAGCAGGGAAGTGTTATCGCTGCGGCAGAACAACACACGACCAGAAGGATTGTTGGTTCAAGGACCAAGTGTGCAGACAGTGTGGAAAAGCAGGACACATAGCAAGAGTCTGCAGGTCAGGGAAGAAAACCAACAGCAAGAAATCTCCACAGGAGAAGTACAAAAAGGTACATAAGGTGATGGACAGTAGTTCAGATGAACAGAAAAGTGATACAGACTCCGGAAGCAAGGAGCTGGGTTGTCTGAAACTACATAAGGTAACCAAAATGGAGGATCACCAGACTATCTGGGTCACACTCAAGATAGACGGGGTCCAAATGAAAATGGAATTGGGGACACAGGATCAGCCCTAACAGTCATAAACCAAAGGGACTACAAGCGGCTATTTTCACATATACCCTTGAAAGCTACAGAGATTGTCTTGAAGACGTACACGGGGCAAAAAGTCTACCCCAAAGGAAAAATAAGGGTGAAAGTGACATACAAAGGCCAGGAAATACCTAAAATGGACCTATATGTATTGCCAGATGGAGGACCACCACTACTAGGACGTGAATGGATCCGGAAGATACAATTAGATTGGCATTCCATACAGGCACTGAAGGTTGAGGCCAAAAAGGATGACGACGTCACACCTGGACGACTGTCAAAAATGCTAACTGACGCACAAGTGTTCCAGGAGGGACTCGGAACACTAAAAGGCATAACAGCAACGATTAAAATAGAGGAAAATGCAAGCCCAAAGTTTTTTAAGGCCAGACCGGTGCCTTATGCGATCCAACCAGCCGTAGAAGCAGAGCTGGAAGGGTTGGAACGTTCAGGAGTACTGTCCAAAGTAGACTGGAGCGAGTTCCTGTAATGAAGAGGTCGTTGAGTAATACGCCTGGGGAACCAAAGAAGGTCCGCATCTGTGGGGATTTTAAGGTGACAGTGAACCCAGTCCTTCACACGGTACAATATCCGCTTCCACGGATTGAGGATATTTTCGCCTCGCTATCTGGAGGTAAACGCTTCAATGTAGGACAACCAGTCTTGGCCCGTGACTACCGAACAGAGAAATGGCAACCCGGAACGATATGCACACGGCAGGGGCCATTAATGTACACAGTGGATGTCGGGGAGAACATTGTGAGATGCCACGTCGACCAGATCTTAGCGTCACAGGAACGAGTCAACCCCATGTCTCGCGTCCCTGGGGATGAACCAGACATACCGGTAGCATCTACCTCAGAAACAGTAGCAGTGGAAACTGATGAAATAACCGACGAAAAGGGGCCAGAATCGCCTCCGCACCAAGAACAAGAACCTCAGGAAAGGCGCTATCCAGAAAGGATCAGGAAGCCGCCCCAAAGACTGAATCTATAAATGGACTATTTCAGTTTAATGTGCATGTTAAAGTGTTAATTGTTATTTGAACATTATGGGTACTGCTAATCTAAAAGGGGAGGAATTGTAGTGTATGTACCTTTAAGAGAGAACTACTTTTACAGCTCCTGTATACTGCAGTACCGGCAGTGACCACACCTGTATATAAGCCTTGAGCATGCCTCTGTACTGTCAGTCTTGAGACTACCCTACTCCAGTAAACACCTGTTGATTGTTAAGTTACAGCCTCCGTGTAGTTATTGGAAAACATCATACTTTAAGAATCACGGATTCAACAAAAGCGAACGTTGGTCCCTTAGAGGATGGGACCGGGAAACTAGTGGTGGGGAACATGGAGATGGCAAAGATGCTGAACAAATATTTTGTATCAGTCTTTACAGTAGAGGATACTAAAAATATCCCAACACTGGACAAACAGGGGGCAATGGGGGGGGAGGAGCTAAAGATGATTAAAATCACTAAGGAGATGGTACTCAGTAAAATAATGGGACTTAAGGCAGATAAATCCCCCGAACCTGATGTCCTACATCCTAGGGTCTTGAGAGAAGTGGCGGTAGGGATTGTGGATGCATTGGTGATTATTTTCCAGAACTCCCTGGACTCAGGAAAGGTCCCGGCAGATTGGAAAACTGCTAATGTAACACCCTTATTTAAGAAGGGAAGTAGACAAAAAGCTGGAAACTATAGACCAGTTAGCCTAACATCTGTGGTTGGCAAAATGTTGGAGTCCATTATTAAGGAAACAGTAACAGAGCATTTGGATAAACATAATTTAATAGGACAGAGTCAGCATGGTTTTATGAAGGGGAAGTCATGTTTGACAAATTTGCTCGAATGTAACATACAGGGTGGATAAAGGGGAACCAGTGGATGTAGTGTACTTGGACTTCCAAAAGGCATTTGACAAGGTTCCACACAAAAGATTACTGATCAAGATAAGAAATCACAGGATTGGGGGTAATATACTGGCATGGGTGGAAGATTGGCTATCTAACAGAAAACAAAGAGTTGGGATAAATGGTTCATTCTCGGGCTGGCAATCAGTAACTAGTGGTGTTCCGCAGGGGTCAGTGCTGGGACCCCAACTCTTTGCAATCTATATTAACGATTTGGAGGAAGGGACCGAGTGCAACGTATCCAAGTTTGCCGACGATACAAAGATGGGAGGGAAAGCAATGAGTGAGGATGACATAAAAAACCTGCAAAAGGACATAGACAGGCTAAGTGAGTGGGCAGAGATTTGGCAGATGCAATAAAATGTTGGAAAGTGTGAGGTTATGCACTTTGGCAGAAAAATCAAAGAGCAAGTTATTATCTAAATGGAGAGAAACTGCAAAGTGCTACAGTACAAAGGGATCTGGGGGTCTTGGTGCATGAAACACAAAAAGTTAGTATGCAGGTGCAGCAGGTGATCAGGAAGGCCAATGGAATCTTGGCTTTTATTGCAAGGGGGATGGAGTATAAAAACAGGGAAGTCTTGCTGCAGTTATACAGGGTATTGGTGAGGCCACACCTGGAATACTGCGTGCAGTTTTGGTTTCCATATTTAAAAGATATACTTGCTCTCGAGGCGGTTCAGAGAAGGTTCACTCGGTTGATTCCGGAGATGAGGGGGTTGACGTATGAGGAAAGGTTGAGTAGGTTGGGCCTCTACTCATTGGAGTTCAGAAGAATGAGAGGCGATCTTATCGAAACATATAAGATTGTGAGGGGGCTTGATCGGGTGGATGGGGTGAGGATGTTTCCACTGATGGGTGAGACTAGAACTAGGGGGCATAATCTTAGAATAAGGGGCTGCCCTTTCAAAACTGAGATGAGGAGAAACTTCTTCACTCAGAGAGTAGTAAATCTATGGAATTTGCTACCCCAGAGAGCTGTAGAAGCTGCAACATTAAATAAATTTAAAATGGAGATAGACAGTTTCCTAGCAGATAAGGGAATTAGGGGTTACGGGGAGTGGGCAGGGAAGTGGACGTGAGTCTAGATTCGGATCAGCCATGATCCTATTGAATGGCGGAGCAGGCCCGAGGGGCCGTATGGCCTACTCCTGCTCCTACTTCTTATGTTCTTATAAAAATCCGGGCATATTGTAAATATGTGCGTAACACACTTACACCCATAGTTCCTAGATCTTTTACTGCGGAAATTGGCTTTAAACCGTGATTGCGCATATCTCTGGCCGCAAATTCACAGTAAATTCCAGACCCTCCTTTTTGTTACGTGACAAGGAGTTCCACGGAAACAATTAGTGACCATAATGGTCCCAGCCTTTCATTATTTCCAACACATATCAGTGTGTAAAGCAATTACCATTCACCAGGTGTAATAGACTCTTGTAGCAAAAGCCCTGTTAGGGAATTCATAGAGGATCATGCATATAGATTATTAGGAATATACACGATAATGCGAACATGGAAGCTGGGAACAAGAGTTCTTTCTTAAACCACTAGCTGCACTGCACCCAATGTCGCCTAACAATCAATGGCAGAATCTCTGTCACTTCACCCGGCTTAAACACGTCAATACAGCAACTTGAGGGATAAATACATCACATGGTGCATTACTGCTCGATTCAAGCCAGAGCGTCCTAGGGTTGATTCCAGGTCTCTGTTGAGTTAACTGATCATCGTTAGAGCAGTAGTGGGGATACTATGATTGGCCTCAGCCACTTTAAACAGGTTAAGTGAGTGGGCAAGAAGGTGGCAGATGGAGTATAATGTGGGGAAATGTGAAGTTATCCACTTTAGTAGGAAGAATAGAAAAGCAGAATATCTTTTAAAAGCTGAGAGACTAGTAAATTTGGTATGCCGAGGGATTTGGGGGTCTTTGTGCACGAATCACAGAAAGTTAACATGCAGATACAGCGAGCAATTAGGAAGGCAAATGATACGTTAGTCTTTATTGCAAGAGAGTTAGAGTATAAGAGTAAGTCTAGCTGCAATTAGAGGACTTTGCCAAGACCACGCCGGGAGTACTTTATATACAGTTTTAGTCTCCTCACCGGAGGAAGGATATACTTGTCTTAGAGTGGGTGCAATGAAGGTTTACTAGATTGATTCCTGGGACGAGAGGGCTGTCCTATGAAGAGAGATTGAGTAGACTGGGCCTATACTCACTGGAGTTTAGAAGAATGAGAGGCGATCTCATTGAAACATACAAGATTCTGAGAGGGCTTGACAGGATACATGCTGAGAGACTGTTTCCCTAGCTGGAGAATCTAGAACTAGGAGGTCATAGTCTCAGGGTAAGGGGTAGGCCATTTAGAATTGAGACAAAGAGAAATTTCTTTTTTTCAGAGGGTTGTGAATCTTTGGAATTCTCTACCCCAGAGGGCTATGGATGCACAACCATTGAGTATATTCAAAACTGAGATCGACAGATTCTTGGGCACTAAGGGAATCAAGGGATATGGGGATAGGGTGGGAAAGTGGAGTTGAGGTCGAAGATCAGCCGCAGCAGGCTCAAGGGGCTGGCTGGCCTACTCCTGCTCCTATTTCTTATGTTCTTATCTCAGAAAGGGTCGGTGCCATGAAGCGAGGCGAGGAGAAAAGCAGAATTGAAAGAACACAAACTACAAATACAATGTTCCATAAAAGCCAAAAGCACTTTTATTGCCTGCTGCCATGTCAATTATCCAAGCACCAGTGGTACTACTTAATACACCATCTTTCCCACTCACATTTCTCAGCACCATGCCTGCTTCACCCTAGTCCGCGAGAGGAGATCATAGGCTGAAAAGAGCATGCAAGAGTCATAGCTGAGAAATTACCGAGAACAGATGGAACAAGAATTTCACAACAGAGCAGAGTTTAAACTTCCTTACACTAATACAGAGAGTTTAAGGTCTCTCTCATAAATTCTGGTGTACCTTAGTTTGAGATGATTACCTGCAGTCCTGCTGCTGTTATTCTACGATAAAATTCATCATCCTCACGGCCCCATCCCCAAAACCGGTTTGACATCCCATTACACTGCAAAAAAAATAATAAAACGGGAATTGCGTCGAATTTACAGCACAGAAACAGGCTACTCGGCCCAACAAGTCTATTCCGGAATATATGCTCCACATGAGCCTCCTTTCACCTTACTTCATCTCACCCCATCAGCATATCCTTCTATTCCTTTCACCCTGATGTGTTTATCTAGCTTCCCCTTAAAGGCATCTATTCTATTCATCACGTGGTAGCGAGTTTCACATTCTCACACCTCTCTGAGTAAAGAAGTTTCTCCTGAATTCCTTATTGGAATGATTAATTATTGAAAAGCAGCTATGATCTGAACAGGTTGGGCAGGGAACCAATCTCAAGACAATCAGAGCACAATAAAAAAAAAGCATGTTTCACAACTTGTAGACTAAAGCTTATATAATAATGAATAAAAGGGCATTAAAGGACACTCCTTTCCCATCCGACAATCACCTCTTCAAAATAACACAATTGTTCCACATCACAGGGATATTCCTAATGTCTGCAATTTGGCATCTGTTGAGTGATAAATAACGAGAAATTTCTACTGAAAATTTATTGGGTTGAAAGGCTTGTGCCCCAGAAACATTCTGCTGTGTTTAATGGGCTAGCTGATGGCTTCAGCTCTAAGTTTTGTGATTGGCAAGTCCTACAATCAGTAAAGAAAATTACCCAGTGATGTCAGCCTTGGCTAAGTGGTAGCACTCTCTCACTTCTGAGTTAGAAGGTTGAGAGTTCAAGTCCCAGTCCATAATCTAGGCTGACAATTTAACGCAGTACTGAGGCAGTGCTGTACTGTTGGATGTGCAGTCTTTCAGATGAGACGTTAAACTGAGGCCCTGTCTGCCCTCTCAGGCGGATGGAAAAGATCCCATGACAATATTCGAAGAGGAGCAGGGTAGTCCTGGCCAATAGTTATCCCTCAATCAACATTACTAAAACAGATTATCTGGTCATTATCTCATTGCTTGTTTATGGGACCTTGTGAGCAAATTGACTGTCGTGTTTCCCTACATTAAAGCAGTATCTACACTTCAAAAGTGCTTCATTGGCTGTAAAGTGATGCGACATCCTGAAGTCATGAAATACGCTCTATAAATGCAAGTCTTTTTTTCTTTCCCCAGTGATGTGACTGTTTAAAATCTATCCTGGAGGGAATTGTAAACCAGGCAGAGTTCAGTCATGTTCAACCCTTTCATTTCTAACTCCATCACAGTTCCAAGTGGTTATAAATACTACTCACGATGGTAACAATGACTAATTTAACTGTCTTTCTCCTATTCTTGCAGGTCCCCTTCAACCGGACGACACCTCATAGTTACGACCTCAGTGCTGTATTGTTACTCACCAGTTCAAAGTGCTGCTTGGTGAGAAGGAGGATGCCTCCCACATAGCTCTTGTAATGGTAGAGGGGATGAAGTTCTGGGGATGCCACGTGGAAGGGTCCTTTTTCAGGATACCCATAGTCCAGTTGGTCATTCTGGGGCAATAAGTCCACGTCGTGCATAGCGAGGTAATCCGTATCATTCCCACTCTCCAGGAAACCCACGTTTATTAAAGAGGCTCGATTAAACCTGAAGGTACAAAATTATTAAGATGAACGCACACTCAGGGTCCCTTTTTTACCTCCAAAAATTAAATAAAATCCTTTCGACTCTTTCAATTCTGAGTTTTTATTGTTTTAAAAACTGATCGCTGATGACTGTTCTGAGGAAATGGCTAAAATCAGTTAACTAGTCCCCGTGGAGTACAGTTGCTTAAAATAAGGCCTGTTCCCTTTATGCTATATATACAATGGTTAAAAAGATACACACACAGCACGACCCTGCATCTGAGATAAGAGCGATCAGTTCTCAGGCTGCCATCTATCTTAAGGCATGATCTAAACTATTAGCTTTTTATCAGGGGCGGAGCCAAAGTTGAAGGGAATGGGGGGGGGGGGGGGGGGGTAAAGAGAGCAGGTTTGAAGTCCATATTTGGCAAACTTAGCCCCCAGAGGCAAAAATTTAGGTGATGGGTCTGGGGTCACCACAGGCCTCTCACCTCTCCTCTCGCATTTAACACTGGTGTCCATGTCTAGATGAAGGCTGTTGCAAGGTCTGGAGTTGAGTGGTTCTGGTAGTACCTGAATTGAACATCAGCGAGCAGGCTATTGGTGAGTAACTGTCACTATTAATGACTTCTTCCAGCACTTTGCTGATGATTGGGAGGAAACTAAAAAGCTGATGATTGGCCGGTTTAGATTTGTCCTGCCTTTTGTGTATTGGACATAGCTGGGCAATTTTCCACGTTGTTCGGTAGATGTTAGTGTAATTGCTGCAATAACTTAGGTAGAGGGCTGGCTAGTTGTAGTGCACAATCTTCAGCACTACAACCAGGCATGTTGTCAGGGCCCATTGCCTTTTGCTATGTCCAGTGCACTCCTCTATTACTTAATCTACTCTATCTATATCCCTCTCTCTATCTCTATATCTCTCTATTTCCACTGGTTGGGGATTCTAGGACTAGAGGCATAGTCTAAAAATTAGAGCCAGACCTTTCAGGAGTGAAATTAGGAAACACTTCTACACACAAAGTGTGGTAGAAGTTTGGAACTCTCTTCTGCAAATAGCAATTGATGCTAGATCAATTGTTAATTTTAAATCAGAGATTGATAGCTTTCTGTTAACCAAAGGTATTAAGGGATATGGGCTAAAGGCGGGTATATGGAGTTAGGTCGCAGATCAGCCATGATCTCATTGAATGGCGGGAGCAGGCTCGAGGGGCTGAATGGCTTACTCCTGTTCCTATGTTACAGTCAATGAACCAAATTGGAATCTATGATGGAACGGACCTTGGGAGGAGGCAGAGTATGATTGTCCCCTCGGCACTTTTGGCTGAAGACACTTGCAAACGCTTCAGCCTTGTCTCTTGCACTCAAATGCTGGTCTCCCAAAGCGGTGGAGAATGGGATGTTCATGGGAGTCTCCTGCTCTGATTTGTTGCTTGACTGTCCACCACCATTCTCAACTGTATGTGATAGGGCTACAGAGCTTTGCTCAGATTGTTGGTTGTGGGACTGATTAGCTAATAAAGAACAAAAAAATGCTTGCCCACTGCTGCTTTTGGCGTTTAGCATGCAGGTAGGTCTTTGTTGTAGCTTCACTGGGTTGGTGCCTTATTCTACGGTATGCTGCTCTTGGACTGCCCTTCTACGCTCCCCAGCTGCTCTGAAGTTGCCTTCTGCAGAAACCCTAGCCCCAGCTATTGGAGGTGCAGTCTATGGATCCTACTGATGTGGAAGATTTACTACTGGAGGGAAAATAAACAGGATAGATATACGCATTTTGCTTTGGAAATTAGATGGCGATGAAGCTCATTAGTAAAGAAACACAACTACTCTGAAAATATAAAGCCAAAAATGACTCAGCAAATGGGAGCATATATAGGATAGGCGTACGTGTACCTATCGTGGGACACTAACTTGACATTCACTCAACCCACCCCTGGAGTTACTGGGGTATAAATTCGTCTTGGATGTTAGCGCAAATCGGCAGCCTGTGTTGCACTCTGCCCCATTTTCTTGTCCTGCTGCCGACTGGCTATTGCCCGGTTTACACTACCGCCCAAAACGCACTGGTGCCCCGCTATCTCCAGTTAGTGTGGCCAGTAGCTGCATTGTCTTACACATACAGTTGGAATCGCCATTCTTCTTGCTTTCAGTGGAGCTGCTGAAAGGATCATATTTATCTTTTTGGGAGGGAAAGGAAAGCACAAAACTCACTACAATTCGAGATCTCAGTAAAAGGAGCCAAGGCAATACTGGCGCCAGGCAATGATTGCATGAACATGGTCTGAAACGCAGTGTGAAAAAACATTCAATTTGGATAGCTTTGATAAGCCTTGCTACTGAAATTGGAACCATGCCTTTCCTTCAACTCCTGCCATACAAACTCTCAATCTGCTGTGACATTCCTTAAATACTTTATATGGTTACCAACAGAAGTTTCTGATTCTTACTGTGTGACAAGAAAAACTACTGCAAGATTATTTTAAAGTACTTCCATTAATTATATCTTTTAAAGCCCAGTACCTGAAGTGATCGACTTGGTTGATTACAAGGATCTTGTGTCTGATTTTCTTCTTGTTTAAAAACGCGTGCATGTACGGCACAAAGCTCAATAGTTCTTCAAAACGCTCCCTGAAAGGGATAACGATCGCTATTTTGTGAGGGCCCCAGGCTGGATTGTCTGTCTCCTCCCGACAAGACTGGTGCACCGAGGCGTCATCATTGCTTCTCTGGCTGCTGTTTATTCTGCAGTTGTAGTGCAGCCACATAACAGAGAAGAATCCAAGCATTATAAATGTACAGAACAGTTTAAAGATGGAACATCTTCTAGGCAACATCCTGAGGAGCACTCCTGACCTGAAAGGGACAACAGCACAGGCACTTTATTTCCTGAAAAGACTCAGTGGCTAGAAACACCAGGCCTGAATAAAGCTACAGAAAATGTTAGTGATAATGAGTGAAGCACCAAATGAATGCTGCTAATGTTCAGGACCTAATTTTTCCTGACTGACCCTTTCCAGAGTAAAATTCCACTGCACCACTGATTATGCCAAACTAACTGCTAAATGTTGCCGTGCGGTCTTTATGCAAGATATTAAACAGCTAAACGTCTATTTCTGTACTTTACACTGCATTACAGCCTAAGCCCACTCAAGCGCTCAAGCGCACACACGCACACTACATTCAGTGTAGGGGTTCGCAAAAAAATCCCCTCAGTCCCCGAAGATCGGGAAATATTAATCTACATCCTCTGGGTTGGACAATGTTTTAAACATACCCAGAATCGCAGGGGAGCTGCGTTGAGTTGGGCAGCACGTGGACAACACCGGAATCGAGGAACTTCGTGGAAAAATTCACACACTTTAAGACAGCACATTTTATTTTTAAAAAAGTACTCGAGTTTTGAACTGTGTAAATTGCAACGGGACAAAAATGGCCGTCAGAAAAGCATGGCCAAGGACAAAGGGGCTTGGAAAACAGCTCGTGTAGGTCTGTGAAAAGTGGGAGGATCAAGCAGTGGCAGTCAGATTCTGTCAATCAAAAAAAGGGAGTTTCCCTTCCCTACAGAAGCAATGTTTGTTTACAGAAACTGCTGCAGGATGTTGACATAAGGGATTAAACCACTTGAGACTGCAGTTTCAGTGACCGCAGGACCAAGGGGCTTCTGTTTACCTAGTAATCCAACTCCATTCAAAGCCCAGCACACAGTGAGAACACACCAAAATTACGGAAGAGACCGTTTAGACTAAGAAAGGAACAGTTTAAGAACTTAATGGGCTTGAATCACCTATTACCCAGACAATAGGGCAGTTGGATCCTTTTGTTTTAGCCCAAATGAACTTGGATTTGGGCGGGAACATTTCGGCCCCAGAATGTAGACACATTCAAGCCACTCCAAGCTTTATTCGAAACCCATTCCAGACAATGGGAGCAGTTTGGCCACTGGGAAATAGCCGGTTTGAATCAGCCAATCATGGCCTTTCTCTTGTGTATTCAAACTTTTCGGCGCAAATTTGCACACAGACCCTTTCAGCGCCAAAACAGCAGGAGCTCACAGGATATAAAGATAGCTTCTCAGAAGCATCTCTCTCTCTTATTTTCCTTGGACTGCAGGTGGGCTCTTCTCTCTCTTTGGACCATAGGTGAGCAGGTTTCTGACTCCTCAGCAAGGCAATCTAGCAAGGAGTTAGAGGGGTGGTAATTTAAGGGAAATTGCTAAGATTGTAAGACTTACATTGTAGCCATTTATCCCTCGTTTTTGCCGTCTGCCTTCCCCTGTTAAGCAATTTTACATTGATCGTGTGGTGTAGTTTCTTTATTGCTTTGATCGTGTGGTGTAGTTTATTTCGTTAATAAAGTTTGACTTTCTCGCATCCAGATCATTTTGTCCATTTTAATATATCATTAATTATAAGTTCCTCCAGTCAGAACTGGAAGGGTGGGTTTAGCGATTCGAAACCGCTGTTTGGTATTGGTCTCAGTGCAGTGGGAAAAAAGGCTGCTTGACCAGGTAAATTACCGTAGACCAGGTAAATTACCGTAAACCAGGTAAATTACCGTAGACCAGGTAAATTACCGTAAACCACAGAAAAGATGCCCCCCTACAACAGTACAAGCATGTGGGTCATATATACAGTGCACAATACACTAACATGCACATCGTACACACACTTAGTATATTTGGATAGTCACACACGCTGTACAGTTAGGATCCACATGTTATAGAAGACACGCTCACATGCAGTAGCACAGAAACATATGCCACTCACAAATCGAATTGCTCTGTGGAGAGATCGACTCGAGCACGAGCCCTGCCAGGCAGAACAAAACAGTTAGGGGATAGATCACTTGGACTGAAAGAATGTGATCACTCAAGTGGCCATTAATACACAATAAGGCATTGCATGCTTAGAGCAAACTTACGAGAGCAGATCAAGAGTAGTACTAAATTCTTAAACACTGATGTAATTGGGTTGTGCGCGTCCGTTTCTAGTTTACATTGGAGCAATGACCTTCAAGCAGACTTAGGTCTTTTACGCTTTATCACTTCTGTACAATGTTCCACAATACCCAGACTAAACTGCACAATGTATTTAAGGGAGAACCCCACCTTAGTGAAGTCACTGCTCTCACTACATTACTCAACCATTTCAGTTAATTGTCACCACTTTGTGGCAAGCTTATTCAGACCACCTCAGCTGTCAATAGTGGTCTCGCCTGCCAAGAATATTGGGTAATTGATGTCAAAACTCACAATACCCCTTTGTAGCATCAATCTAGTTTAACTAAACGGGGATAGTAACATGGGTGGAAAAAACTTTATAAACGTTCTCTAAAAATCCCCGTCGCATTATCTGCCGAAACCCTCATCCATGCCTTTGTTACCTCTAGACTTGACTATTCCAACGCATTCCTGGCTGGCCTCCCACATTCCACCCTACATAAACTCGGCTGCCCGTGTCCTAACACGCACCAAGTCCCCTTCACCCATCACCCCTGTGCTCGATGACATACAACGCTTCAATTTCAAAATTCTCATCCTGGTTTTCAAATCCATCCATGGCCTTGCCCCTCCCTATCTCTGTAATCTCCTTCAGCCCCACAACCAACCCGCCCCCCACCGAGATATCTGCGCCCCTCTAATTCTGCCCTCTTGAGCATCCCTGATTTTAATCGCTCAACCATTGGTGGCTGTGCCTTCTGTTGCCTCGTCCCCAAGCTCTGGAATTGCCTCCCTAAACCTCTCCGCCCCTCTACCTCTCTTTCCTCCTTTAAGACGCTCCTTAAAACCTACCTCTTTGACCAAGCTTTTGGTCATCTGCCCTAATTTCTCCTTATTTGGCTCGGTGTCAAAATTTTTGTCTTGTGCTCCTATGAAGCGCCTTGGAACGTTTTACTACACTAAAGGTGCTATATGAATACGTTGTTGTTGTTGTTATTGGTTGATTTAGAAAATACACCACTGGTGGGAGAAATCGTACTGCCCAGTGAATTGACCAAATAATGATGGATAGTGAAACAGAACGACCTTGGCAGGATCAACAGTAGCAAGACACAGGCTTTCAAAATGTCAACGTGATGCAGATTTACTGAAACACCATTTCAGCAAAAAAAGGAAGACACTTATTTACGTGTCAATAACAGAGTGATTAAGATACAAATGGTTACTTAGGGAAAATGAATGCTATACCAACAGCCAGTGCAATACACTGCATCCAAAAGCCTTCTGAACATAATGGTGCCATACATGGCATACAACAGTGTTCTGTGCAAATCATTGCATCTACCAAAAACAGCACGTCGCACTACATATATATATATATATATATCCACTAGCATTTGTATGATACGCTGCACTTCGCAGCGCTTTGTGTGTTACGCTGCATCGCCAACTGTACTCTGCAATATGTTCATCCGCTAGCACCAGTGCAATACACAGCTTCCAACAGTACTCTGCAACACAATGCAGGCTGGAATTTCCTGTGTGGGCGTAATTGGGCAGTTATACCCAAAATTACACCCATTTTGCGTGTCTATTTACACCCACATATCCTGCCAATCTCATTAACATACACCGAAATGTAAAACTAGGCATAAACAAGTGGAAATCAGCAGTAACAATCGGGTCCTGAGGAAAATGCCAAACTCGCACCATATACATTGATTTTTAAATATGATAACTCAGGTTTCAAGCCATCTAACTATCATTCATGCACATTAAGAACATGTAATCGTGGAAGCTTTTCAATTTTTAATGTGACTTATACTGATGTCATAAAAATGCATTCAAAAAAATAGAAAATATCTTTTTTTAAGTCATACAATAAAATCATAATAAAACACCAGGGGGGAAAAATTGAATCGAGCCCCCTTTGGGGTGCTAACTTTGCAGCAGAAATTCACCGGTAGCGCCCCAAGAGGGGAACGGGTACTGCGGGCCATCCTCCCCTTATTAACGGGGAGGGGCCTTGCGCAGCGCGACCCGGTGTCCAGTTGGGCCACCAGGGATCGGTGTGCCAGCAAAAGAGCCCGGCACACAAGAGAAGTGTCAGGCTCACGGAGCGCAGCCGGCACTCCGCGGGGGGGCTGCTCAGGAGGCCGGGGACGGCAACAGGGGCAGGTGACCAGCAAGAAAAATGGCCACCTGGCACCTCCCCTTTAATTTGCGCCGCCCCGGCCACAGGTAGGCCCCCCCCTGACCCCGTCGGACATAGCGTTCGGCAGTAAGTCAGGGGCGCTACTGAAGATTGCGGCCGGGGTGCGAGCGGGGCGCTGCATGCGGCGATGATGTCATCGCCGGCGGCGCAGCACCGCAGGCGCTAACGATTACCGCCGCTGCTAACCTCCCACTGATATTTGTGGGAGGCGTTGGCGGCGCCACATCCAGGCGCGAGTTGCTTTGCCCCCCCCCCCCGTTAGGGAGGCGCAAAGCAACCGAACTTTTAGGCCCTGGAAAATTGCTTTGTTTTCAGCTGCACCTAAAATTCTGGGCTTAATTTTACACCCGCTTTGAACCAGCATAGTTGCAGGAAATTCATGTGTATGGCTGTTTAGCATGGGGACACAGCCATTATGACCAGAGATGCGTTCGGGGGCAGGGATCGATAAATGGAGGAAATTCGGGCGTACCGCATTTAGGTGGATAACACGCTTGCACCCGAGTTTCCTTGACCATTTACATCGAGAATTTGCTTTTTGCCCCGATTACATGCGTCTGTGGGCACAAATACACAGGAAGTTCCACTTCTGCATCTCACAGCAGAAGGCTTTGTCCATCAGCACTCTCTCAGTGCAGCAGGCTGTGCCCGACAGCTCTCCATGCAGCAGGCTGCAGAGTCAAAATGGCTTTCTACTGGCTGACTTCAAATTCAAAGTTATATGCTCAGTGTTTAAGAATGCACATCCAGTTAATAACACATAGCTACAATACAATACATTTTAAAAAGAAAAATGTTCACTTTTAACTATCTCCCTCCCTGCTGGGGTAGAACTCATTGCCTTGCTCAAGTACCCATTATTCACATGGGTGCTGAATAATGAATATTGGCAGTCTATTTGATGATGGGGAGCACCACAACCAAGCCTATTCTCACTGGACATCCAAAGATGTACACTGGATAGTGATCAGGTGCGAGGCTGGCCAATAATTTACTCTCTAAACTAAGAATGCAGAGGCTAAAATCAGTTAACTCGGCACAAAGTGAGCCTGGGGTTTTCTTGTTCTGTACAACTCAGCCAGTCACTGGATTAACTCACTGAACCATTAGGGGAGAACTCATGTTGTTATAATTCAGCCTTTTAAAACATCATCTTCTTATTCAAATTGCTTAACAAGTTTCTATAAATGTGTTGTGTCTCTTACAATCTAAAATCTGCATCGCTTATTTTCTGCCCTTGCAGAAATAATATAATCCAGGTCTAACAATTAACCCAGATTTCAGTAAATAGTGTACTGATTTATGTAGGAGTCCTACTATACATTCAGATATTGGATAACAGAACATCTCTCACATGGAACTAGATTTCTGCAGGCTAAAAGAACTAATCAATTTATTTACAGTTAAATAATACTGTATACAGAAGCAAAGAATTAGCATTTTTAGAAAGCAGTCATCTTTATTTAAAAATAAATAGAAAAATATGATAGGCCCTTCAGAGTTCTCGCCAGCAATTTGCTATTTAAATTTCACAAGAGGATACGAACATACAAAATTGACGGGCAAGAAAAGACCAGCTGATCTATCAAGCCTACCCCAAATTGGTACAAAGCTAAGTAATTCTCTTCGAAGCAAGTAAATAAACCTTTTCAACCGCTGTTCAGAAAAATACTGCTTTTTTTACACCATAAAATAAAACAGCACTGATTTCACAATTTGTGACACCTGGTTCCAAATTTAAAAAAAAAAATGTTTTCCAGCACTGGTTAGATCCAAAACTTGGATCCGGCTGAGCCTTTGTGATGCATGGATTTGTTTATAAGAAGTTGTGGTGTTATGCATTTAACCGTCAGATAACATCAAACAGACTTGCAATGCTGTTCACTTCAAGGCCCAATGAAAAGATGTGTGGAGGGACTAGGCACTGGAATTCTGTGAAAGTGTAATGCATTTATTATGAAATTACTGTATTACGCCCAATTTAACTATGATAAAAACACAGCAATAATAGATTTTATCCTTCCAAACTTATGTCAAATTTGGGAAAATCATTTTGAGTTACAGAACACATGCCCGTCACTGGTGGTGAATTAACTGTATTCCACAAGTAACACATTAATTAATCTGCAGGTTTTCCTGTATTATTAGTTCCAATATGCTAAATAAACCTTGTGATAACCTAGACAGGTTTCCAAATTATATAGTCCAGGACTGTGACAAATTAGGAACTTATAAAGAATATGATGCAGAGAATGTAACTAAAACCACTGTAGCATAGCAGACTGTGATGTGAGGAGGCAACAATTTGTCTCTTTTCAATCAAAATGTTCTGTACACTCATGAACAATTACAGTACATGCAAACCAAAAAATGAGTGGGATTAGATTACTAGGTTTAGTAGAATCAGAGGGTTTCACCAAGATCATCACATTTCTGTATACTTTATACACTTGGGGATTTGGGTCACACATCTCTCCTGACATGCAGAGTTTAATTTATGCAGGTGTTAATTTCTTAACGTGCTAAAGACACTTCTAAAAACAACAAAAGCATAGTATCACATTCTATGAACAAGGCTGCTTATAGATCCGAAATGCTGAAGTGGCACTACACTTACAAAGAGTCACAAGAGAAGGTCAATTGGTATTACAAATCTACAGTGTACTATAAATTAATTATAGGCTTAATCACCTGTTAATTTCCTGTTAAATCCACTGTTCTCTTAACAGGTAAATGCATTGCTGGACCAGCAGTCACCCAGTACAGAAGGGTATGACACTGTTTAGGAAATGCATTAAGGCTTAAATAAAATGTAAATTTCAGGTCTCTCTTATTCAGCGTGATGCCTTTGTCCCAGTTTACCTGCTGTCTTCCTTGGTGAAATAGAGAACAGGTTTCCGTCTGGAGGAGTACATCATCTTCCTTCGCTCCTTAGCTTTCAGTCAGTCTCTGTCTCCTTCTCTCTGTCACATAGTCTCTCTTCGTGTGTATTCACCCCTCTTGGCAAAAGGCGCACAGTGTTCTCAACAGTCCTGCCAAAGATGACAGACATCCGGAGACCCCCACCGCCTTGTCAAAGGGAAGATGTGAGCTTCAAACCGCTTGTATTGTGCCAGGGAGTTAGTGGACTCAATGACCCACAAAGCCTCGTCAGTTGGGAGATGCAACCAAAGATCCTTTGAGCAGATGGCCCCAGAAACCCTTGGTCCTGTCAATGGGTACAGACGGACCCGGAGACGCTCAGTCCCGTCAGTGGGTCCAGACGGACCCGGAGACGCTCAGTCCCGTCAGTGGGTCCAGACGGACCCGGAGACGCTCAGTCCCGTCAGTGGGTCCAGACGGACCCGGAAACGCTCAGTCCCGTCAATGGGTCCAGACGGACCCGGAGGCGCTCAGTCCCGTCAATGGGTCCAGACGGACCCGGAGACGCTCAGTCCCGTCAATGGGTCCAGACGGCGCCGCCTGGCCTGTCTGACGGCTCCTCTCCGGCCAGTTGTTCTTTTTTTCTGTCCGGGGCCCCGCGGTCTCCCCCCCCCCAACTTGTGGGTCCCGATCCCCGAGCCCGGCTCCGCCGCCTCCCCCGAGCTTATGGCCTCTCTCCGCCGGCGGCGAGACTCCGACTCCCGGAACCCGCCGGAAGGAAAGTTTCTACACGCTGGCGATCGGCGCCACCTCATTCACTCTCCGCTGAAAACAGCACTGCGCACAAACGTCCCACCACCTGGCAAAAGCACTCTGCAGCTTATGTGCATATTTACATATATTTTATATATCTACACTGAATAAATTATATATTTACTAAACGGTATCATTTTAAGTATACATGTATTGCATAAATTATAGATTATACAGAATCATATTTACTTATACAGGCACTAGTTATATAAAACACCATAAATGATATATAATTGTGATTTATATATACATGACACTTTATAAACCACAGGTAATATATATTTAGTACATCTACTGATTGTATGCTGTGGAAATCTATAAAAAATTGGTATAAAAACAGAAAATGCTGAGTATTTCCAGTATTTTCTGTTTTTCTTTCAGATTCCAGCATCCACAATATTTTGTTTTTGTATAAAAATGGTATTGGAGCAAGTGTGACACAGACTCTATGTGACTGACATTTTCAAGTGTGGTGGACATGTTAGATACAACACTTTTATTTATACACTAGCTGATATCCTGTGGTATTGCTTATGCAGTGTCCTAGGCCCAACCACCTTCAGCTGCTTTATCAAAGACCTTCCCTCCAACATAAGGTCAGAAATGGGGATGTTTACTGATGACTGCACAGTGTTCAGCGCCATTCACAACTTCACAGAAAATGAAGCAGTCCATGCCCGCATGCAACAAGACCTGGACGATGTTCAGGCTTGGGCTGATAAGTGGCAGGTAGCATTCGCGCCCCAGACCTACCAGGCAATGACTATCTTCAACAAGCGAGAGTCTAACCACCTCCCCTTGACATTCAACAGTATTACCATCGCCAAATCCCCCACCATCAACATCCTAGGAGTCACTATTGACCAGAAACTTAACTGGACCAGCCACATAAATACTGTGGCAACAAGAGATCAGAGGCTAGGTATTCTCCAGGGAGTGTCTCATCTCCTGACTCCCCAAAGCCTTTCCACCATCAAGGCACAAATGAGGAGCGTGATGGAATACTCTCCACTTGCCTGGATGAGTGCAGCTCCAACAACACTCAAGAAGTTCGACACCATCCAGGACAAAGCAGCCCGCTTGATTGGCACCCCATCCACCACCTTAAACATTCACTCCCTCCACCACCGGCGTACCGTGGCTGCAGTGTGTACCATCTACAAGATGCACTGCAGCAACTCGCCAAGGCTTCTTCAGCAGCACCTCCAAAACCCGTGACCTCTACCACCTAGAAGGACAAGGGCAGCAGGCACATGGGAACACCACCACCTCCAAGTTCCCCTCCAAGTCACACACCGTCCTGACTTAGTATATCGCCGATCCTTCATCGGCGCTGGGTCAAAATCCTGGAACTCCCTCCCTAACAGCACTGTGCGAGTACCTTCACCACACGGACTGCAGCGGCTCACCACCGCCTTCTCAAGGGCAACTAGGGATGAGCAATAAATGTTGGCCTTGCCAGCAACGCCCACATCCCATATATGAATTAAAAAATGTTTTAAAAATGCGCAGCTTGAGGGTTGAAGGCACAGTTGTGAGTTTCAGCGGCTAAGATGCAGCTATGTTTAACCTGATCAGTTGCTTTGATGCTACTGTTCAAAAGATCAATACAGATGAGGAAAGCATTAGCCTTAAATCACTCTTCCAGAAAGGCCCTACTTTTCCCCCATTGCAGCACCAATATTTTTCTTCAATTAATAGTGTTTTTGCCCCCATTACTTTATCCGGAAGTCTATTCCATGTGTTGATCACTGTGGAAAAAAAACTCCCTAATATCAGTATGAAATTTGCCTTGTACTCATTTGAACCCGTGTCTGTTTGTCCCACTCTCAAAATTTAGATTGAAGTAATTTTCTAGATTTAACTTATCCATGCAAATTACTATATTATATACTCTTATCAGCTCATCTGTCAGCCTCCTTTTACTTTTGAAAAATCCAAGTTTCTCTAGTTTATCGTCATAACTCAGTTGACTTGACACTAGGTATCAGCTTGTGGCTCTTATCTGATCTACCTCCAGCACTTGAATGTCCCCAATGTGCCTTGGGGGTGAGAAATGGACACAGTGATGGAGCAGAAAGCACAATCAGAATGTTGGGATATTTTTCTGCATTTCATGTGCTGTATAATGCAAGTTGTTGTTGTAGTAACCCCAAACAAGTCTGTGTGTAATATGCAAACATGAACAATATATGTATGCAATATGTTTTTATGCATTTTGTGCATTATTTAACTGGATTAGAGAATTTAATAGAGGGATATAGTCTTGCAACTAGCACGTCCATCACACTTTAGAAGGTCAAAGGTATCAAAAAGAGAAAGCCAGTCATTTCCTTCTGGCTTTTCTTGATAACTGAGATAGTTAAGGATGAAATTGAAGGAGATCTACGGGTCTGTGTAGACTCCATGCTCAACATATTTAATCACTGAAAAACAACAAATAGGATGCTGAACTTTACAGTCAAAACAGTAGAGAACAAATTGGAGGAAGTCATTTGTGTACTGTGCGAGTTAGACTGCAGTTTGAGTTTGGGTAAAAAATGCAGACCAAGCCAATGAAGGAAATGCTAGGAGGAGTAGGGATGCCAACACTCCAGGATTGTCCTGGAGTCTCCATAATGGGGCATGAATCTCCCGGGCACTGCTGCTGGCAGCCCGAGAAAACTTTGCGCTTTAAATTTCTCGCCGCAGCAGTGGCCCCCCTGCTCCTTGGTGCATACTGCATTACAATTAAGCTCACATAAGCAGCCAACACAAGCAAAGTGACAGCTTCCACCATGGAGTCTGGTAAAGAGCTTCGCAATGTGTATTTTGGTTCGTAGAGCAGAAAGCACAATCAGAATGTTGGGATATATTAATTGAAAACGATGACAGGTGTCATCCATTATATCATAATACACAAGACCCTTTTGTTGATGTGGTCATGAACCAGGTGTGATCAACTAATATGTACCTGTCTTATTTCTAAAGTTGCATCCTAAAGACCTAGAAATGCTCAGTACATTGTGTACCACAAGAACCACACTGAATAAGCTCCACTTTTTAGTGACCACCATAACAGAGATTCAGGATCAAGAACGTCAACATGTATTAAAGCACCACCACAGATGCACTTACCTAGTCTAGAACATTTAACAGTCCATGACAGAAAGGCAATCGGAAAATTCAGTTGTGGCTGGCAAGTGCCATAGGCTTGCACCTCCTGTGAAGGAGCAGGTAGGAATGGCAGTCGGAAGTACTCAATGGTGTTTGTGAGCTGCACAATACAATGGCTCAGAGGTTGAGGATATCTGCATAATTATGTGGTGGATCACATAACAGGTATATCAAATCCATTATGGAAGAAATATCGTTCAACACAATGGCTACAGGAGATGTTCTTGCGAGTTGAGGTTTGAGCAAGTTAAGAACAACAACAGTGGATGTAGCTTTAACTATGGCTACATCCAGAATAAGATCAACTCTGCAAAGGGCTGTGTGTGCAGATGGTAGAACATGGAGCAAAATTGCAATCACGTATGAGGGAAGGTTTTGAAGAGCTCAGAAAATGACCTTCAATTGATTGGATAGTCATCCAGAGCATCAACTTGTGGAAAGCAGCAGAACAAAAGCTTTGGACAAAAAATATCAAAATGTTCAGAAATGATGGGTCCTTGTGACAAAACAAAAGGTATTTTGTCTTGATTTTTTGGAGATTTGCTATTGAAAGCCACAGTAGACAGGGTTAAGATCAATTATTATTGGCTGCTTGTTGCAAGTTGGAAATAATTTACTTTACAGTCTAATATTCCACCTCAGGGCAAGGCAGAGACAAACATAGCTCTGCAAGTCCTCGGTATGTATGGTTTGATTGCTGCCATTGTATGTGGATGGGGCCATCTGGCAGTTGAAAGTATTTTGAATAGATTAATTCAATTAACCACTTCATTCGATTATAAACATCTTATGTAGATGACAACGAATGGCGATCCCATTAGTATCTTGAATGGAAATGGCGTTTTCTGTTAATGGTCTTTGATTCTGTACACCATCAAAGGATTTTAAATTATACTTCTGTGGCAGCATTTACCTCAAAAGACAAGTCTACAACCAGCAGAAGTTTGAGTCCATAGCAGTGTTTCACTATGCAAGAGATGAGCAACCATTTCTGGGGAGCTAGTTACGTTGAAAGATAGCTCAGGGGAAGCATCTTTGATGTTTAACACATTATGAAGGATAACATTTGGAAATCACTGTAAATACACGGTTTTGTACTGAGTATTGTTCATTTACCTGTTCTATGTTAAATAAAATGGATTGTTGTTTTACAGACGGAGTCTTGATCTGAAGACGAGGAGAATCGTGTGGCAGGATGTGGTACGTTTCCATAAGTCGGGGCACAGTGGCAAGGGTTCTCTGTTTGACCCCAGGGTCTTCCTATTGTTTACTTAGTTGCTGGCTAGATTGCAGGGGACAATGAAGTCCTCTTACAGGAGCAGTTGACAACACAGAAATTGAGAATATCCACTGTGAAAATCCAAAAATCTAACAGACCTTTTATGGGTCAAAGACCACCAGAGGATCTGACATGGACTGCGAGTGCAGAACTAGAATACAGGAGGGCAAAATGTACATAGAGTACAGTTTATGTGAATCTATATCTGGCTATCCATTAATGGTGCATTCATAAAAGAATGGGGTAAATATCTGGTTAGGAATGGGGTAATAGTGATCCACCCCAATTGCAAGCTATAGACAAAGCAAATTTACTCTCTCTTTATCACACATCATCTCTATTTTTTACCTGTCTTCCAATTACTTAGCCTACTGTAACTTTCTCTTTAATGTTCCAGCACTCATTTTGGAAAAGTGCTGCTCCTATACTCAGCATGTAAGTGCAGGCAAGTTTGGCAACTCATGTGGAGTTGTGGGTACATATCTATTTTACTATTAGAGTCTAGAGTATAAGAGCCGAAATCCTCTGCATAAATTTGGAGTGGTTTTGATTCGTAAAATGCGCAGTAAATATCTAAACATAATTCTCAATTAGTTGCCACAAATCTCAAGTTACATGTTTAATGTATGACAAATAAATTAAAACAATTTGATCAAACAGAGTGAAAATGGAACTACTGTTGGCCCTAGTGACACAGAACAAAAAGACTATTCCTAGTCTCTTTATAATTCTATAAGCAAAACCTTAATCCTTAGAAGACAGACAAACCTAATCCCAAATGGGGTATGACCACAACAATCATCATAGGGAACAACCCAAAACTATTTTAATGTAAAAAGAATGCAATTCAGTTGTGTACAGGTTGCCAGGAACATTAAAGAAACTGACCAAAGATTTCTTTAAAGGGAAATTATCTTGATGAAAAAGTGGCAAGTTTCTTTATTTTAAATAAAAAACACACAAAACATCAACATAAAATCACATCATTACATCAATATGCACATGATGTCAGCTCTTCTTTCTCTCTCCTAAAAAGGGTTTTCTTTTTGCCATATTTTCCTCAAGACAGTACCTTTAGCAAACAGATCAGTGAAACCTTTGCTTTTCACCCATCAGGGTAGATGTTGACTTTTGGGCCGAGTGCCTCCCATTCCGGCGGCGAAGAGTCCCCGACCTCATTTAAATTTGGCAGGCAAAGCTGCAGGGTGCCAATCAAGCATCCTGACACAGCTCACCAGACTGAAGCCTGAAGACCGGGCCAGAGCTGCCGCCAGCCAGCTAAGTTGTTGGGGGAGGAGGGGTCCCAGGGCGGTAGCGGCCCAGATTATTTTTGTGGGTCCCGGAAGATCATTCCTATTTACGTCATAGGACTCCGATTTTCATATTAAAAGGGGCCTATCGCCTGAAGTAGGTAGGCCCTTTGGACAGCCGGCGGTAGGCCTCTTTTAAAATGGAGCTGGCCGTATCGCCGGTGTTAACGGGGCGGTATGGCTACTGACCCCATTTTGAGGCCTTTACTATCCCGTTAACAGCAGGCGAGGGCACTCAAAATCGACCCCATCAACTTTCCTGCAACAGTATCACGCTGTAATCAAATGCCCTTCAGTCAACCACAAATAACCTTTATCATCAAGGCTGGCCAGTCAGGTATTCAGAGATAAGGAGCTGTGCAGTTATCTGGAGAACATAGACTCTACCAGCCAAGTAAAATTAAGTCTTCCTTGAATTCACAACAAAGTAGAGAATTATTGCGATGAACACAATAGGCAAAATCAATAGAATCAACAGTATGTGTGATCGCCTGGATCTGAGACTATAGGAGACCACAATCTGACTGATGCCATTTTCATGGCAACGGCAGTCATAGTTGCCAATTGCATTCCCTGTTACTAGTAGTCCTGTGCTGTGGTAATCAAAGGTTATGTTCTTGTTAGGAGTCAACCAAGCACATCCGGCTACTGAAGACGAGGGCTTGCAGTTGAGCAACACGTCCGAATGATGATCAACGACCAGAATAATTTCTTCTGCAGCTTCTGAAATACAAGAAAATATTATGGCAGCACACTTCCGAATAAAAAAAAAGTTTTAAATCGTTGAGCACAATTCATTTTAAATTTGTCTAAATTAACTCTTTGCTCACCAAAAACTGTTTCTTGAAATTTAATCAGATTACCCGAATCCTAAAAGAATTAAAACCCACCTCTGGTATAGGTGAAGAGCTAGTCAGTAGGACAGGGAAGAGCTGCAGTAGGGCCATGAATAGTTTTCCCAGTTCCACAGTAATTACCAAAATAAATATATTCAGAAGCAAATCCATTTGGCTTTGAGCTAATACATAATTTAAATTTGTAAATATCGCATTACACAGCAGTAGGACATGGGTTAAAAGACTAGGCCCAAAAGAATCAACTACCCAAATTGGCCTAATTTTCCCCCCTGTCCAAACCCCTCCCGATTTGAATCAATCAGGCATGACATTTGGTTTGACCCTCAAACCTGAGGTGTGCTTGAAGTGTTACTATCGATCTCTTGGGTCTAATTGGAACTGGCATGAATATTAAAATATGCTTGGGATCTCAGATATGACGGGACAATGTCCAACAAATGACTAACTACTCAACCCAGCTTCCCCAAGAAAGAGCAAGATCACCTCGTCTAGCTGGGTTGAATTGGAACCCAGCTTGTAGAGAGGAAAAGACAGCTTTTGGATTTGCTGCACTAGTTATTCCCCATCAGCGAGACAGTTATTCCCTCTATCTGGCTGGGTTGCCCAAAGAGGTATTTTTTTCCTTTAACTTCTTCCTATATAGTGCTGCTTCTGATGCTATTCCTTTGTAAGGGATTACTACTCCACAACTGCCACCAACCTTGCTCAGTGATCCACTGTCAGAGAAGGCACTTTGGACAGTATGGGTGCAGACAGTTTTTTTCTCATTTCCATGGGAATGACGTCCCATGTGACACCATTAGTTGCATTACCAATGTCAGGTGGAACCTGCACAGTGAGTGTATGAGAGTTTGGACTTCAAAGACAATTATTCTGTTTCAGAGTGCTTTACTAGGGAGTTCAATGCTCCAGAGCTTTGCTTTAAATCATTGGCTAGCATGCTTGGTAACATCCATACAACCCAAGTGACAGTCCAGCTCATTACCTGTCTGTGGTGGGCACAATGCTGCAGCACTGCCTTTCTTAATATCTTGTAAGAAGTCACTGCAAAACAAAAGAAACATCCAGATTCAATCCGACAAAATAGAGCCCAGTATCACCTCCATTGGACCACCTCTCGTTAGCAGTCTTTCAGTCATCTCAGTATCTTGCATACACTGGCCATTACCTTTAACTGAGTGGTAAACATTGAACTTTAAAACCAGCAGAGGAGGGACCGGATGACACAGTGGGTTAGGCATTGAGCTTCAACCTCAGACCTTAAGCTTCAAATACAACCCACAATGACTAAGGATCCAAAACTGTCCACAATTCAGCATAAATTGCTACTAAATTTACACTAAAGTAAACAGTCTAAAATCAGAGGTTAAAAGGATCAATGGTGTGAGAATGGAAGTTATATACTGGTGCAGTAATGGGCACTTTGAAGTTGGCGTTAAGGCACACTGGTTCAGACGAAGTGCCTGGATTGTAATTCAAGCTACAACTGACTAGATCTGCCACGACCTTGACTGGATGGGGCCAATAAACCTAGGCCTCATTGTCTAGGCACAACTGCCAGTAAAATGATGCTCAGGAAACAGTTCTGCCTGCTAGTGAGGGATCTTAGCACAACCAACTAGCAACACTAATCTCATATCTCCATCTAAATCGGAGCACAGCGTGCAAATTAGTCTCCAGTTGGCAATCAATTGCATGAAAGCAAGCTGTAGCTTTCTCTACAGCGGAGTGAGACCTACGGGCACAAATTGTTCAACATGAACAATGACAAGCTCAGAAAATGCTGGAAATACTCAGGAGGTCAGGCAGCATCTGTGGAGAGAGAAACAAAGTTAATGTTTCAGGTCAATTACCTTTTGTCAGGATTCTGATGAAAGGTCATCGACCTGAAACGTTAACTCTGTTTCTCTCTCCACAGATGCTGCCTGGCCTGCAGAGTATTTCCAGCATTTTCTGTTGCTGTTTCAGATTTCCAGCATCCGCAGTATTTTGCTATTGTATTAGTGTTTGGTTCACTGCCACTTCTCCTCTAGGAATGCCCACCTTGAAGAAGTTCTGCTCTTCTCTCTGACGAGATTTCCGTTTGTCTCTTTTACCTTGTTCATCTTCATTGCTTTCTCTCTCCCTTCTCGTGTTTGATCAGGTATCTACAAAAACTCGCTTTCACAGCCACATCTGTTTCCTCAGCAACTGTCTCCGGCTCCGACTTATTCCACGTGGATTCCAACTGAAATTCCACCCTTCATGTTTCGGGTCCAGCCAGGATTACAGAAATCTCCAAGATGTTCCTCAAACTACTGCTCTCGCCACATCCTGAGATCCACGTTCAACGCCATGCATCGCCACATGAACACTCTCGACCTCTCTCTTCAGCAGCACCGACTCACTCTATCTCAAAGCTGTCCTGGTCCGCAGTTCCATTTCATCCTTCGCATCACCCGGCACTTTAACAAAAAACTATTTTTCTTCCTTTCAGGTGTCAAGGATATGAGTTCTGACGAAAGGTCATCGACGCAAAACGTTAACTCTGTTTCTCTCTCCACAGATGCTGCCTGACCTACTGAGCATTTCCAGCATTTTCTGTTTCAATTATAAGCACAGGTCTGTTTAAACCCTGGTCTAAGTGCAATTCTGGTCCTAGGATAAACTCCAGGAGTAAATATGAAGCAAGGGACTATTACTTATTTACACTAAGTGATACTACGGTTGAAGGAAGCAGTGACTGCTCTTGTCACTCACACACTGCTCCCTCAATGTTAATATTCAGAATAGAATGCCCCCCCAATTGGAGACAATTGCCTTGCCTTGCTCGAGGAGGGATGGGCTCATGTGTTTGCATTTACAGTGCAGTTAACTCAGCAGATTTTAATTTCCTGTGCTTCATAGAGTGACTGACTGTGCTCCATAGATGCGCCAAAAGTTAAATCTATGGATTTAATTGCAGTACAAATGCAGACAAGTCCCTCAGGTGAGGAACCCAACTATTTCCACCACATTACAATTAACGATTTAAAAAAAGTCTGATTCAGACAACGGCAACTCCACGTTGTAAAAAAACCTGAAGTTTATGTTTTAAAGGAACGTGATCTTAGAAAACTTAGCTAATTACCTTTCTTCTCCAGAGGATATTGATGGGATTAGATGATGATGCTTAAAAGCACCTTTCCCCCTACACACACACACTCCAGTTTCTTTTCCAACTTATTCTTACTGACGAACAGTTCAGTTCGCCAATGTCCATAAATTATATCTCAGCATCCTTTAGGGGGAAAAAATGCCAGAGAAACTGGAAATAAAACAGGAGCTTGATCTTCTATTGAGTGGAATGTGCATTATATAAACAATAAAATATAACAAAGCATTTTTCATACTCCATTTTAGCCAACAGATGTCATAACAGGTCAGTTCACCCTGACTATCCCAGTTCTCCCTCAGTTCTCTTACTCAAACTCCTGAATTTCCTTCACTGTCCTTAGCAAGTTTCCTTCAGTGTCTTTAACATCGATAACATTCACATTTACTTAGATTTGCTTCTGTTCTTTGAATCTATATATTTTTTTCCAAATAGGCCCCAGTATATTTTTTTAAAGGAACATTAACTATTAGTTTTAATCTGAAATTTGATTATTTTTGAGACGAGACAAAATGTTTGAAATTTCTTTTGCAGTAAATAGTTTTGGGATGGAGCACGCTCATGTGGAAATCACTAAAAACGAAAGTGGCAAGAATTTGTTGGCATTATTTGTTCAAAAAGATTATTTTTAAACTAGCACAGTTTAACGAGTCGTTAGACCTGAAAAAAACAAAACTGAGATCCACTTCTAAACATGGGTTGGTGGCAATGGCTCATGTCTGGGAAGGAGGCTCCTTCCCTGGTATACTGGCAGCAGGGTGTAAACCAGACTATAAAGGTTGAGCTCAATTTTACTGTTTCACTCACAGCAGGGACCACACTGAGTAAAGAGCAATGATTGCACATCCACTGCAAAAAGCTTCGATAAACCGTTCTTCGCATTCTTGAGGCATCTTCTGCTGGCACTGGGAGTCGTGGAGGTGCCCTTTCACCCCAATGGACGAGTGCCTGTCTGTACGGTGTGCCGATCCTTGTTCGGCAAGTAGTGAAACACGTTGGAGAACTACTAGACCCTTCTTGAAAAGCATATCATAGAATCATACAACATAGGAGGTCATTCGGCCCAGCGTGCCTGTGCCAGCTCTTTGAAAGAGCTACCAATTAGTTCCACTCGCCCCCTCCCCCCACTCTTTCCACATAACCCTGCAAGTTTTTCCCTTTCAAGTGTATATATCCAATTACCTTTTGAAAGTTACTATTGAATCTGCTTCCACCACCCTTTCAGGCAGCACATTCCAGAACATAACTCATTGCTCCTCATGTCCCTCCTGGTTTTATTGGGCAATTGGGACCCCGATTTAAAATTTAATGTTTCTGCACGGGTTTCCAAGGGGTTGGGAAACTCGGCAGTGAAAGGGAAGCGGGAGCTGCTGGCTCCACAAGTGCCACTTTCAGCACTTCTTGTAGGCCAGGAGGAACAGGAGTGCTCCCCCCAGGCCCCTCAAGAAATCCTTCGGCCTCCCCCCCACCGCCACCTCGCTGGCCTCCCACCAGCCCCCCAGTCGCCGCCAACACCACCCCCACCCCAGCTCTCTGTTCACCGGCCTCCCGCCAGGCTCCCTGATCAAAAGGCCTACCCCAGCGCCTCCCCCCTGGATTGCTGGCCTCCCCCCCCGATTGACAGGGACCTTCCCCAAGGGTACCCAGCTGTGCCTCCTGCCATGGGTTTGCACTCCCGCCCACCAGCCAGTGCTGCCCATTTGGCCGGCTGCCAGGCGGGAAATAGAGCTGAAAATGTTAATGAGGTCCTGTGTTAAGTTAGGCAGGACCTCCATGTCCCCAGCCTTGCCGGGTTCTTCAACTGTTTTCGGCCTCACCCGCACCCTCCCCGCCTCCCCATAAATATCGGGGCCATTGAATCAGTCTGAATAGTGGCACAATTAATGGTTACTGACACTGCACCCTCATGGTTCACTTTTGTGCTTTTGTTTGTTTTCCCTTATCCCAGAGTGAGAGTTCACGACCGACTGACACATTCATTCTTACCTGTTCGAAGAATGTTTCTCGTATAATGTGCATCGAGATGCTAGCTTACTCCAACCACAGTAGGGATCCCGGGCAAAGATACAGTCATAACAGGTCTTGTACTGGTCACAATCTGCCACTGCAACCTGAATAACTTCACTGGAAGAACCAACATACAGAAACCCCTAGAGGAGGGTTGAACAGAACACTGATAATGTCTCAAAGCCAACCGGTACTGAACCCAACCACTACCTTTCATAACATTGCAGTAACATCTGCTCTTTTATGTTCAGTTTTTACCCCTCCTGTCCTGATGGTGGTGACATACTGTGGTATAATTCCACAGCAAGCCCAAGTGGCTGTTCTTAACATGTGAACCTGGATAATGAGTTTCAGCGGCCTATTTGCCCATAGAATGGCATCACAGCCAAGCTTGATCCTGCCCTCAATCAATGTCCACTGGACAGCAATCAGCAAGCAGTAACCCGGAATGATTCTTTCCCTCCCTCCCTCCCTCCCACCCACCCCCAGCCCATGGCTGCTGAGGCCGATTGCAGTGACCCCGGTGGTGTTTTTAAAATTCATTTCTTGGAATATGGGTGTCGCTGGCAAGGCCTGATATTATTGCCCATCCCTAATTGCCTTTTAGAAGGTGGTGGTCCTTCTTCTTGAACCGCTGCAGTCCAAGTGGTGGAGGTACTCCCACTATGGTGGGAAGTTCCAGGACTTTGACCCAACAACAATGAAGGAACAGCGATATATGCCCACGTAGGGATGGTGTGTGACTTGGAGGGGAACTTGATGGTGTTCCCATGCACCTGCTGCCCTTGTCCATTTTATGTGGTGGCGGGCACGGGTTTGGGAGGTGCTGTCTCAACCTACTTTGCCCTGGGGATGAAGAAAGCCAACTATTAATGAACAAAAATTGAACTTATCCCAATGAGGACTATGGCCTTATTTTCAAAAGATCTGCAACTCCACAGGTAAATTGGGAACTCCAATGTTTAATTCCGATTCCTTTGTGTTGACAGGATTTTCTTAATAAGGCATGTGTAATTTTCCAGAAATTACAGCAAAAAGTTTAAAGACTTTACAGTAACTGAAAAGGATTACCCTTCAGAATAGTTGCAAATTTTCTCTCATGTGTTTGAATGCAGTTGATCTCCAAATGACCCTTTTGCACGAAAATGGCCACAATCTACTTTTACATCAGCCAGTGGTGTAAATATAATAGATACATTTTTAATTTTAGGTTCAAGGAACAACACGAAGCAGACTGCTCTTGCGCTATAAAGGAGAACAATCATTGCGGCATTTAAAAAGTGCTTTTTTCCCCATTTTCTTTGAACACTGAGTCAGCAAATTGGGGATTCAAGTTGCACTCCAGGTCTTCAGTCAATTTAGGACGAAACCAAATTGGGGGCAATAGTTAATACTGAGGAGGACTTCAACAAATTACAAGGAGACATTAATAAACTTGCAGAATGGGCATATAAATTTCAACACAGATAAGTGTGAGGTATTACATTTTGGTAAGAAAAATAAAAAGGTTACATATTACCCAAAAATAAGAATCTAAATGTGGTTGTGGAGCAAAGGGATTTGAGAGTACAAATACATAAATCACTAAAAGTAGGGACGCAGGTTAATAAGGCCATAAGAAAAAAAGCAAACCAAGCATTAGGTTTATTTCCCCGAGGGAAAGAATTGAAAGGTAGTGAAGTTATGCTAAACTTGTATCAAACCTTGGTTAGACCACACTTGGAGTACTGTGCACAGTTCTAGTTGCCATATTATAAAAAGGCTATAGAGGCATTGGAGAGGGTGCAGAGAAGATTTACAAGGATGATACCAGATCTGTGAGGTTATACCCATCAGGAAAGGCTGAACAGGTTGGGTCTCTGAGGGGTGACCAAATAGAGGGATTTAAAATTATGAAAGGTTTAGATAGACACAGAAGGCTCGATTTTGTCATTGGGGCGGGCTGGGGTCGTGTCCTCCGCTTTTTGTGTTATCCGCCCGATTCCAAATCGATGTGGGAGAATGATGCGATTTTCACCTAATTGGGCAATTGAGTTCCAGCGTGTGGGAACCCATGGCCCAATTCGTTTTTTCAGTCTGAAACTCGCCTCCGATGACATCATCATTACTGCTGCATTTAAGGTCTGCAAGAAGCCTTCTTCTGCAGACTGCTAACCTTTTGGCCTTTGCTGTGAGGGGGACCTGGAGGCAGAATGAGCAGCGGGAGACCCAAGTCTGCTCCCAGATTTGATGATGTCGCCCTGCAAGCTTTGGTGGAGGGAGCAAGAGCTAATAAGGACGTGCTCTTCCCTTATTCAGGAAGGAAGAAGCCTCCCCAGCAGATGAAAGCTGTGTGGATCCAGGTGGCCCAGGAGGTCAACTCATTGTTGCTGATCCGCAGAACCTGGCTTCAGTGCAGGAAGAGGTTTCATGACCTTCGGCGCACTGGAAAAGTGAGTATGATTTTCCCATCACCTGCAATCTGATCCCCATTGCCTCTCCTCACCAGCACTCAGCTTTAGCAACCTCTTCCTTCAAATCCCTGCACCCTTACCCATTCCCTCTCTCTCTAAGGTCACATTCACCTAACTATTCGACTATGCAGCCCTCACACTCCCTATCACTGTGATGGTATGAAAACAACTTACAAAACACAGGGAGGGCCCTTGGTCTTGCCACCTCACTCCATCTTTGTCTCCTTCTAAGCATCTATGCTATGGATTCTCTACACTCACTCCTTCATTCTCACTCAAACTCCACTTGTCTCCCTCATTGCAGGAAAAGAGAGCTCACAATAAGAGGGAAAGAGTGAGGACAGGAGGAGGGCCACCCTCAGTAGCTCCTTGGGAGGAGGCGGTCCTGGAGATCGTGGGACTCGAGGACGATGCGCAAGTGGGAGTCGGACAGACGGTCGCATCACAGCAAGCTGGTGACAGAATAGTTTTTCATCTCTCTCATTGGCATTGCATGAGTCACTGATAATAATTCTGAAGCTCTAACAGATGGACTTATGATCATCTGCAATATGCAATGTGCATGTAACCTTAGCCTCACATCTCTGACTCTTACCTTTACTCCCCCACAGGACCATCACAAGCACCCGTCCCCACTATCCAGGAGGAACAGCCTGAGCATCCAGACTCCTCAGAGGAAGCTGCAACCTCTGAGGGTGCAGCGTCAGCAGAATTCAGCCAACCCAGCACCAGCGCAGGCACTCACACCTCGGTGGGACCATCATGAGATAGAGTAGTGTTGTCACCTGGTGTATCACAGCTCACAAGTGAGCATCAGCAAATTGTGGAGACAGGGACAGCAGTGGAGAGTCCTAGCCGGAGGGCGCAGGACTCTCCCAGCTCGGCTCAGCTGCATGTCAACCCTCTGCCTCTGAGTCCATCCAGAAGAACAGCGGTGCTGGAAATCCAGGAACAGGTGCAGGAGTGTCTGGCAGGTTTTGTTCCAGGGTCGCTGCGAGTGTGGAGCGAATGGAGGAGTCCATCGCGAACATGAGCAGAGCCTTTGTGGAGTCGTTGGCGCATGAACGCAGCACCACGGAAAGGATGGCAACCTCCGTGGAAAGGATGGCTACAGTAGACGAGAGGATGGCTATGGCCATGGAGGAGCTAAGTCGCCAGAGTGTAGAAAACATGGTGAGTGTTCAGAATAGACTGACATCTCTGGAGGAGCGATGGTCAGCTATTGAACAGAGAAACCAGACCTTCATGGAAGTCCTTCTGAGTAGGACTGCCAGTGCAGATACGGGTCCCCATGGCCCCCCTGATGTATAGCAAGGTGCTCTCAATCCACTTGCAAGCGCTGAGGTGGACCTGACCCATGAGAGGGATGTTGGTGGCAGAGAACAAGGAAGTGGGGGCTCCTCTTCAAGCACTCACACTTCCATGCCACTGCCAAGTCCTCGGTCAGAGCCCCACCAGAGTCCCCACCCAAATGAGATCGGCGTCTCAACCCCTGCACAGCCGCAGGAGCAGCAGACTGTTGCCGAGCCCTCACAGGTTGACAACCCCAGAGGATGCCCGCCAAAGGTGTCGAGACACGAGCAGCAAGAAAGTGAGCAAGGGGCCTCCACATCTGCTGATGCCAAGGGGGAACCACCATGTAGGAGCACGGGCAAGAGAAAGATACTGCACAAATAGTCACAAGGTAGTCACTTGGGTGAAATGTGATGTTTAATGTTGAAAAGCCATCAGTTGGTTATTGTAAATAAAAATTCTGATGGCAACTGCTGCAGTTGTGGCATGTGTCATTTCGCTAATGGGACTTCCACATTGAGGGCTTAGGATTACTTGCAATTGTCAGTATGGTGGTCAGAGTGCTAGGAATCCGCAGGTTCTTCGCCGTTGTCGATGGTCTGATAAGAAGGTGAGAGACAAAATTGTTTGATTGTGCAGGCTAAGCAAATCTGGCCAAGATGAGTGCGTCACTTGCATCCCGGGCAGCAATGTGATCGCATGCTGGCGCCTTCTGGCCTGTGCAGCTTCAGGTGGGTGAGCAGCAGCTTGGCACTCCTGCTGTTGCTGCTGCTGTTGGTGTTGCTGTTGTTCAGGGTTTTGCTGCTGCCACGGCTGGTCTTCGTCCGAATCTGATGTCCAGGAGGAAAGGAATTAAATGGTTCCCATGCTTCTGGTATATGCCACAGTTGAGGAAGCGCTCAGTCAAGGTGGCGAGAGAGGTTTCCCAGGAGGTCACACTGGTGATGGGTGTCAGGCTCCAAACTTCCACAGCTATGGTTATGCCTGCTAAAAGTTCCCCCAGACCTAAGACAACAAAGTCCTGCCAGCTGCAAATGATGACTGATCAAATCTCCTATTTAATGGTGGAGCTGCAGCTGATAGTCAGCAATCCAATTGTGCTACCGCCAGGTTTTACCGTCGTGTTTCAGAGGAGGTGTGCATCACGTCAGAAAAGTGTTAAAATCAGAAAGGCCTCCCAAAATGGGATTATAGAGGCAATTCAGTGGTTGTTAAGGGCCTTAAGGGCCTATCCCGCCTCTTGGAGGCGGGACCAGAAACCACGCATTTGGGAAAATTGCTTGGAGGCGGGGTCGGGCCTGCCCGCCACTTTTTGCAATTTTAACACCCCACACGCCTCCATTCCCGCCTCCTCGGGCCTGGCAAAATGGAGCCCAGTGTGTTTCCACTTGTGTGGTAGGGCAAACTAGAGTCCATCAATATAAGATAGTCACCAAGAAAACAAATAGGGAATTCAGAAGAAACTTCTTTACCAGGAGAGTGGTGAGAATGTGGAACACTTTACAACAGGGAGTGGTTGAGGCGAATAGTATAGATGCATTTAAGGGGAAGCTGGATAAGCATATGAGGGAGAAGGGAATAGAGGGTTATGCTGATAGTTAGATGAGGAAGGACGGGAGGAGGCTCGAGTGTTGCATAAACACTGGCATGTACTGGTTGGGCCGAATGGTCTCTTTCTGTGCTGTACTTTCTGTGCTGTATATTCTATGTAATTTTCTATGTAATAAACCGGGCATCGGGTTTCCTTCCTGCACCTTCAGAGGCAGTTGTATAGAAACTGAGACTCGTGATTGTTTTCATACCTGATGGTGCTCCAGGTTCTGAATGGGCTGAGCATTTTTGAATAATTTCTTCTCCTCAATGATGTGACTGCCGGAACCAACCAATACAGCTTTGTGCAAACGCCCATCACCTGTGGATGGTAAAGAGGGGCATGGTTTATACAATCTAAAGAGGAAAGCCAGAGGGTTGAAGAAATATCAGTCGGCACTGGAGCACCACTACTCAACTTTAGAGACAGTCGAGCACACCATCCTCCTCCAAAGCCTCTCCTCCACTGTCCAGCTCAGTGGGCCTGAGCTCACTTGGTTCTACTCATACCTATCTGATCATAGCAAGAGCATTTCCAGCAATGGCTTCTATTCCAGCCCCCGCACTATTCGGACTGGAATCCCGCAAGGATCTATCCTTGGCCCCTTCCTCTTTCTCATCTACACAGTATCCCTTGGCAACTTGTCCATAGGCATGGGGGTCACCCTCCACATGGGGGTCACCCTCCACATGTATGCTGATGACACCCAGTTCTGCCACTTCCCCATTCCCATTGCTCCAGAGTTACGAGTCCTTTCTCTCCTAGGTATTACACACTGGCAATTTTTTCCTCCCTCCGTTTCCCAGCCCTGAAACGCTGAACCCACCTGTCCCACTGCCATTCCAACCGAAATCAGCTACCTCAACATAAGCCAGTGATTGATCCGGTCTCTATTGCTCAGCACCACACCACATATTATATTTATCCTCAGTCATTGGGGATGTTGAACTTTAAAAAAAAAACTTACCTAATAAGGTTTTTTGCAAGTCAGTGCAGAAAGAGATAGTGCTGTGCGACTGTGGAATTGGGGGCTTATGCAGGAAAGCAGAGCTTCCTCGGGGTGGGCAGAACAGCAGGCGAGACCTGTGGCTGGACAGGGTTGGAGGTCGAGCTGTCTGTTTATTTTGCAGATGGCCCGATCATCTCTAGATGAGACCTGGTTGCTGATCTGGAAGTTCAGTTAGGACGATTAATATATGCAAAATGCCAGTGACAATGACGAGGCATGAAATTCACACTAGTCGGCTCACTCAAGGCTACCAAGCCGTTAATTGGGTTACTATACATTTCAAAGTACTGAAAGCTGTTTGTCAACCAGATACATATTTACTTCATGGAGACTTTGACTGTGACAGCGCTCGTGGTGCTATTACAGTCCTAGTCTTGCAGAAGAAGCAGTCTGATACCTACAATATCACCAGTCCTGAGTCACAGAAAAAATCACAGTGCAAGTTGCATGGAAAGACACAAGGAACAAAATATACAACAGGGATGCTTTGGGCATCACAGACTCCTGACACCAACATGTAATCTTCACCCTCTTTGCTCGTCAGGACCCTGCACTCATTGGCTGAAAATCCCAATCTATACTGGTCATTTCCACAACTGGTTCATTGAACAATCACCAAGAAACCAGGCTCAAAGGGGAGCCGGACGCACTCACTTGTTCCTAGGAAGAGAACCTCGTAAGTTCCACCTGGTGAGTTCACATGCACTGCGACAATCTCTGAATACTGTGCTGTTCTGGTCACCAGCCCCGGCTGATCGTTGATTGGGTGGACAGCTTGGTGCATAAGAGGGTGGCTTCGGCTGAAGCTCAGCACGTCATCTGGCAAGAGCAGTGAACTCTCAATTGAATGGTTCCTATGCCAGTTGGTGATACACTAACAAAAAAAACAGGGAACAGTCAAGAGTCAGGATTTTCAGTATTAGGCTTCTTCCCTTTCTCTAGCTTTGGCCCAATAACCAGAAGGCATCATAAATAGTGTGTGGTTTGGATGTACCCGTAGACTGGCAATGGCGTCGTGGAGATACAGACACCGTTTAAGTGTGTTTGTGGACATGTGTGTGCATGAATATACCACTTAACATACACACAAGTGGGTGTAAACTTACCCATGTATTTGTAGATGTGCACACATGTATGTACCTGAATACATGCTTGGTAGTGTTTGCACTTACTTGTGCTAGGTTATTTTTGTGCATAAATGTATGCATACAGGTGTTTACCAATATGAATCTATTTGTTCCCATATGACACCCATTTGCTTGTTTCTTTATCTGTATGAGTGCATTTCTACCCATGTTAGTGTCGGTTTGCCTGTATGAGTGTATTTGTACATGTGTGAGAGACTGTTTGCCTCCATTATTTTAGAAAGGTGAGAGTGAGAAACCAGGAAATTATAGACCTGTTAGTCTAACCTCTGTTGTGGGGATGTTATTGGAATCTATAATTAAGGACAGAGCGACTGCGCATTTAGAGATACTTGAGCTGATTAGAGAGAGCCAACATGGATTTTTAAAGGGTAGGTCATGTCTAATGAACCTAATTGAATTTTTTGAGGAAATAACTAAAGTAGTAGAGAGGGGAGTGTCTATGCATGTAGTTTATATGGACTTCCAGAAGGCATTTGATAAGGTTCCACATAAAAGAGATTGTTAGCTAATATTAAAGCTCATGGAATTGAAGGCAAATTATTGACCTGGTTAGGAGATTGGTTAGGCGGTAGAAGACAAGAGTAGGGATAATGGGTATGTACTCGAATTAGAAGGAAGTGGCTAGTGGTGTCCACAAGGATCTGTGCTGGGGCCTCAACTATTCACTATATTTATTAGCGACAAAGATAACACAATAGAGAGCCATATATCCAAGTTTGCCGACGACACAAAGATTGGTGGTATAGTAAAGAGTGTAGATGGGTGCACAGAATTACAAAGGTACATTGATAGATTAAGTGAGTTGGCAAAACTGTGGTAGCAGGAATTCAATGCAGGTAAGTGCGAGGTCATCCATTTTGGACCAGAAAAGGATAGATCTGAATAGTTTTTAAATGGTGAAAAACTAGGAACAGAGGAGGTCCAACAAGATTTAGAGGTCCATGTACACAGATCACTAAAATGTAGTAGTCAGGCACAAGCAATAATCAAAAATGCTAATGGAATGTTAATCTTTATAACTAGAGGGCTAGAATATAAAGGGGAGAAAGTTTTTCTACAGCTATACAAAGCCCTAGTTAGACCTCATCTGGAGTACTGTGTACTGTTCTGGACACCACATCTTATAAAGGATATATTGGCCTTGGAAGGAGTGCAGCACAGATTCACTAGAAGGTTACTAAGGCTCCCAGGGGGAAAAATTTGGTTGCTTTGCGCCTCCCGTTAGTGCCCTAAAAGGGCGCAAAGTAACTAGTGCCCGGGTACGGTGCTGCCAACGCCTCCCGTGAAATTTAGCAGGCGGCGGTAACCATTAGCGCCCCGCGCCGCCAGCAGCAATGGCGTCATCGCCATGCGCAGCACCCCGGCTGCGATCTTCGGTATCGCACCGACTTACCGCCGGACACTATGTCCAACGGGGTCAGGGGGGCCTACCTGCAACCAGGATAGCACTAATTAAAGGCAAGGTGCCGGGCAGTAACTTTTGTTGCTGGCCACCTGCCAGCACCTGCTCCTGTTGCCATCCCCGGCCCCCACAACAGCCCCCCCGTGGAGTGCCGGCTGCGCTCCCTGAGCCTGGCACTCCTCTTGAGTGCCGGGCTCTTTTGCTGGCACTCTGATCCCTGGTGGCCCAGTTGGGTCCCGGGTTGCGCTGCGCTAGGCCCCTCCCCTTTAAGAAGGGGAGGAAGGCCTGCAGTACTGCGGCACGTCGCACCGCGATATTCCCTTGCAGCGCCCCAACAGGGAGGCGGGGTGCTTCCAGTAGCGCCCCACTTCCCATTTGGGGCGCTACCGATGAATTTCGGCCATGGGGGCACTAATTTTTTCGGGGCGTTAAAAGTAGCGCCCTGGTGAAGTTAGCACCCCAAAGGGGGCGCGACTCAATTTTCCCCTCCAAGGGTTATATTATGAGAAAGGTTTACATAAATTAGAAATAAAAACAGAAAATGTTGGCGAAACTCAGCAGATCAGGCAGCATCTGTGAAGAGAGAAACAGAGTTAACGTTTCAGGTCGTTGACCTTTCGTCAGAACTGGAAAAAAGCAGGAAATGGAACAGATTTTTAAGCAAGTGCAGAGGCTAGGAAAGGGGGGAGGCTTGTATTCACTAGAATATAGAAGGTTAAGGGGTGATTTGATTGAGGTTTTCAGGGTTTTGAAAGGAATTGATAGGGTAGATAGAGAGACACTATTTCCGCTGGTGGGGGGATCTAGCACAAGGGGACAGAACCTTAAAATCAGAGCCAGGCCATTCAAGAGAGAAGTTAAGAAACACTTCTTCACGCAAAGAGTGGTAGAAGTGTGGAACTCTCTCGCACAAAAAGCAGTAGATGCTAGCTCAATTAATAATTTTAAATCTGAGATCAATAGATTTTTGCTAGCCAAGAATGGTTTGGAGCCAAGGCTTGTGGGTGGAGTTAAGATACAGATCCGCCATGATCTCATTGAATGACGGAACAGATCATGGGGCCGAATGGCCTACTCCTGTTCCTTTGTTCCCAAGAGTGTATTTGTAGCCATGTGAGAGTCTGTTTGCTTGTACGGGTGTATTTGTTCTATACATACCAGAGTGGAGATGAAATTGCAGTTCCAGTCATGGATGCTCTTCATGAATTTATTGACAATGGACAAATCAGTCAAAAAGTAAACAAAATGTTTCATGAATTTCCACAAATATTCTCTGGGCTTTTATAACATCAGACGGGACAACGACAGTGAAATTAAAAAATTGTCAGATGCATGAGTGACCTTTGGAACTTATTCCCCTCCTCTTCCTCCTCCCCCTCCATCTTTTGCCACCATTTTTCTACCCTATCTCCTGAATATGTTGACTCTTTGTTAAGGTACAGTTCTATAGTTCCATCAGTGCCTCGCCCAAATGGTCATCCTCATCTATAAGCTTAGACAGGAAGTGTCAGCAGGCTATTCAACCAGGAGGAGGGGAATCACAGACGAGTCTGATCCTGTCCTCACGCACTGAGCCTTTCCAGCAGGAGTCCATGGATTATGATCAGAGTGGAGACCCTGATCCTTTACCCTCTCTCCCTAATCCAGGAGCACCAAAGTCAGTTGTAGTATAGACTGCTGAACTTTCTGGTTACTCACTAGGGACCCATCACGACAGCTAAACAGACTATTCTTATTCATTTATCCAATACATTTGGGTTCTTACAGCACTAGGTCTTGGCGATGGAACTTGACCTTTATACTGATCCAAGTAGAACAGTCAGGATTGTATTCTTCATATGGTCCATCCAGGGCTTCATGGATGCTTTTGATGCTGTACACACACACGGCAGACACAAATTCACTCCTAAAGTTGAAACACCAGACACAAAACACAGGAACAAAGTTAAAATTACAAAGGAGCCAACACTGTAGGGACTGAAATCACCATATTAAAATTGCCTGATCTCTCTGCCTACACCCTCATTTCGATCTCTGTCTGTCAGCCTAGCTACTTTGCTGTGTGCATCTGTCTCTGGCACTGTGTTTTTATTATACACACACACACACACACACACACAATACAGTAAACTCTAAACTCTTGTTTAAACGGCACTTCATCATCCGGAATTCTTTAATAACCGGCAAAATAGGTAACCAGTAATTTTGCCAAATCCATCCATTTTCGTTTTTCCGAGTTTCCCGCAGTGGCTGAGTAAGTCAGTGTTTTTTTTTGGTGTTAAAAATTGCCTATCTCTCTGTTATCCGGAATTTATCATCAACCGGCACCATCCTGGTCCCATAGGTGCCGGATACGAAAGTTTACTGTATCTATATATATAAGCAGCTCTTCTGTCTGTCCCGATGTCTGTCTGTCTGTGTTCTATACGTTTGAAAGTTATAGAGCGTACCGACGCGCGCGTCGCCTCAAAAGAAAGCTTGCGATTCCGGACCGGTGATAGGCGTATTTACGTTTCGGCCGGACAAAAATCGCGCCCGCGGTATCCAAAAAACGTTCAGCGTTCCGCTCATTAGCATCTCATTAGCGACCGTGTGACGTCAAGGTCGACCAATCGTACGGCGGTTCCTGGCGCGTGCCATCCTACAGTTGAGTGTCGAGTGACTCGACGATTGACCAATCCTACGCTTCGGTGACCTGACTGGTCGACCAATCGGTGCTTGTGTGGGCGGGCCTTATCCTTCTGAACCGAGGTGAGTGGCCGCCATCTTGATTTTTCCACGATTTTTTTCCCCACACTTTCAGTGTGAGGAGAGGGGGGAGAGTGTGAGGGAGAGGGGGGGGAGAGTGTGAGGGAGAGGGGGGGGAGAGTGTGAGGGA
>NC_140994.1:191824416-191906916 GCF_052327205.1 Somniosus microcephalus | reverse complement strand
TCTCTCTCTTCCCCCCAGTCTCTCTCTCTCTCTTCCCCCAGTCTCTCTCTCTCTTCCCCCCCCCAGTCTCTCTCTCTCTCTCTCTCTCTCTCTCTCTCTCTCTCTTCCCCCCCAGTCTCTCTCTCTCTCTCTCTCTCTTCCCCCCAGTCTCTCTCAAATTCAACTTCAAATTCAAATCGCTTTATTGGCATGATAAGGTACATCTTATGTTGCCAAAGCATCGAAATACATTTATGGTTGAACACATAAACGCAGTTCTATTCGTACAGTGTATAAACAGATATATCCCTGAGTGTATTAATATACATTCGTATAATTTGTATATGCTCTTTTCTTAGGTTTACTGGTTGTCCCTCTGTTTATGGGCAAACTGTAACATAGTGTGCCGCTAGTGTTACACAGTTTCTCTCTTCCCCTAGTAGGTATGGGAGTTTTTGGTCGTCATTCAAATTTCTGAATTCAGGGCATATTTGTGAGAATTTTTGGTAGAAATTCTCCCTGATGCCCTGATATTTTCCACAAGCTGTGAGGAAGTGCATCTCTGTCTCCACCACTCCCTGACTGCAGTGAGAGCATATCCTGTCCTCTCTTGCAGCCTGGTCTGCCTGTGTCTGCCTTTTTCGATCGCCAGGCTATGTTCACTAAGTCTGTACCTTGTCATGGTTTTTCTCAGTTTGCTATCCTTTACCATGGTCAGGTAATCAGCCATGTTGTATTGTCTGTTTAGGGCCCAAGTAGCAATTGAGTTTGCTTTGGGTTTTTGTTGTTTCTGCCCAATATGACCGTATTTTTCCTTTTGCTTAGTGACAATTGTGTTGGGTCGAATTCTCTGTGCTACGATGTCACTGTTCTGGGGCTGGTTATTGTTAGTAGTGTTAGTGGTTGCTTCACTGAGTCCCAGGACTAGTTGACTGAGGGTGTTCTTCTTTATGGTCCTCTCTTGGCATTTCAAGGCTCGTAATGATAGCAGTGGGGGTTGCTCATTTTTAGGTGTTTCCAAAATTTGGTGGCTCTTTTTTGGATAGTAATTATTAGTGGATATTGGCCTAGTTCTGCCCTGCATGCATTGTTTACGGTTTTCCTTTGAGTCCGGAGGATACTTTTACAGAATTCTGCATGCAGGATCTCAATTGGGTGTTTGTCCCATTTTGCAAATTCTTGTTGTGTTAGCGGTCCCCACACCTCACTGCCATAGAGTGCAATTGGTTCAATTACTGATTTGAAAATTTTGAGCCAAATGCTAATTGGGATTTCTATTTGGATTGATCTTTTAATGGCATAGAAAGCCCTTCTAGCTTTGTCTTTCAGTTCATTCACAGCCAGTTTGAAATTTCCCGTAGAGCTGATTTTTATGCCCAAGTATGTGTAGTTAGTGGTTTGTTCGATTTTAGTTGTTCCTAGTGTGAGATTTATTTTGGGTCCCTGATGCCTGGATCTTTGCTGGAACACAAGGACTTTGTCTTTTGGGGGTTTATTGTCAGGGCCCAGGTCTGACAGAACGACTCCAGCAGATCCAGGTTCTGCTGTAGACCCTCCTTAGTTGGTGACAGCAGAACCAGGTCGTCTGCATAGAGGAGGAATTTAACCTTGGATTCATATAGGGTGAGGCCGGTGCTGTAGATTGTTCAAGTAGTTTGGTCTCTCTCTTTCTCTCTGCCCCCCCAGTCTCTCTCTCCTCTCTCTCTCTCTTCCCCCCCAGTCTCTCTCTCTTCCCCCCCCCAGTCTCTCTCTCTTCCCCCCAGTCTCTCTCTCTTCCCCCCCCAGTCTCTCTCTCTTCCCCCCCGTCTCTCTCTCTTCCCCCCGTCTCTCTCTCTCTCTCTCTCTCTCTCTCTCTCTCTTCCCCCAGTCTCTCTCTCTCTCTCTCTCTCCGCTCTCTCTTCCCCCCCAGTCTCTCTCTCTCTCTCTCTTCCCCCAGTCTCTCTCTCTCTCTTCCCCCCAGCCTCTCTCTCTCTCTTCCCCCCAGTCTCTCTCTCTCTCTCTCTCTTCCCCCCAGTCTCTCTCTCTCTCTCTCCCCCAGTCTCTCTCTCTTCCCCCAGTCCTCTATCTCTCTCTCCTCTCTCTCTTCCCCCCAGTCTCTCTCTCTCTTCCCCCCAGTCTCTCTCTCTCTCTCTCTCTCTCTTCCCCCCAGTCTCTCTCTCTCTCTTCCCCCCAGTCTCTCTCTCTCTCTTCCCCGTCTCTCTCTCTCTCTCTCTCTTCCCCGTCTCTCTCTCTCTCTTTCCCCCAGTCTCTCTCTCTCTCTCTCTTCCCCCCCCCCCAGCCGCTCTCCCCCCCCCCCCCCAGTCTCTCTCTCTCTCTCTCTTCTCCCCCCCAGTCTCTCTCCAATTCCAATTCCAATTCAAATGCTTTATTGGCATGAAAGTTTACAGAGAACCATATTGCCAAAGCTTACATAGCAAAAAGGTACAGTTTTCCAACATTCTGTAGGTGTCAATCGATTTGACATTTGTTGGGTACTTACAATATTACTTTTAAACAATATTAATTTTAAACAGTCTTTGTACTCTCTCTCTCTCTCTTCTCCCCCCAGTCTCTCTCTCTTCTCCCCCCAGTCTCTCTCTCTTCTCCCCCCAGTCTCTCTCTCTCTTCTCCCCCCAGTCTCTCTCTCTTCCTCCCCCCAGTCTCTCTCTCTTCTCCCCCCAGTCTCTCTCTCTCTCCCCCCAGTCTCTCTCTCTTCTCCCCCAGTCTCTCTCTCTTCTCCCCCCAGTCTCTCTCTCTTCTCCCCCAGTGTCTCTCTCTCTTCTCCCCCCAGTCTCTCTCTCTCTCTCTCTTCTCCCCCCCAGTCTCTCTCTCTCTCTCTCTTCTCCCCCCAGTCTCTCCTCTTCCAACAACAACATGCCCTCAAAAAACCCTCGGCACCCGCCGGGCACTCAGCTAGTACCTAATAATTGAGTGCTTTTGTTGTAAGGGTGCACTTTTCTTTTTGCCTGGGGCTGGCATTTGAACTACACTGTCTCCCTCCTGCATAGTAGATGCGAGCACGTGGTATAAAGCAGTGTTTCCAAAATGTTATTTGTTTGTTCAGAGATTTGAGGGTGTTTTGGCACCGTTGGCTCCTTGTTTGCAGAGTGTGACACTCTGTCTCCTCCTGGACTGCAGGCCGAGTTCTGATATATGAAAAGTGATCTTCAATGATTGGCAGCAACTCGGGGCCACTCATTACTGAGGTATAAAGTGGAACCTCTAGACGTGATTCTTCACGCATGGGTTTCTAGGCTTGACCAGGGTGGTAAAGGCTTCCCGCAGAGAGCAACAAGCTTGAGAGGAGGACAAGAATCAGAAGGAAAGTTGCTTCTGACTTCACTTGTGGGTTTCTAGTGGCTGTGTTACTGAGTGAAGTCAGGCTCCCTGTACCTACTTCCTTGGGGGGCAGGGAAGCCTAAGAAATGAAATAAAACAAATTTTAAAAAAAACTTTGAGGGTGCAGCATCTAATGCAGGATGAGGTCTATCTGTTAAACTATTTCAGGGGTTTTGTCTTCCCCTGAAGATTTGGGGGAGTTTTTTGCTAGTACATTTGCAGCAGAAATTCATTTTTTCTGTTGTGAAAGTCTTATTTGATCACTTGGAACCTGATGAGGTAATATTTGGTTCTTCAGTGGTTGCTTTCTGCTTTGAACAGAGTTTCAGCATGAAGGCGACTGCCTATCTGAATCAGATTGTCCAGACTCAAAGGCGATGCTCCAAAAAAAAGTCTGTTTACAAAACACAATACCAAATGAGACTGAAGTAGATAAAGTAAGGCAAATTGCTTAGTGAACTGGTTTTAAAATATTGTAGTAGCAAACCAGTGTGGTTGATTTTTTCTTGTCTGATTATGCTCCTGTGAGGCACCATGTTTTACTACATTAAAGGCGCTATGTAAATGCAAGTTGTTGTTGAAAAGGAGAAAAACAAACTTGCTTACATTATTACTATCTTGTCATCAAGACGCAAACTCATCTGAAATTGATTGATAAACTGGCCTGGGTTTTTGACACTTCAGTTAGTTAAACTAGAATTTTAGCAGATCTTTTCATTAAAAAAAAAATTGGCTACTGTAAGTGAAGGTTTTTTTTAAATTTTGCAGATAAAGATTAATTTAGGGATGAATTGCAGCGCTGTGATTGACAGTGGAAAAGGTGTTAAGGGGAGGTTGAGCAGTCTTTTTTAAGGCTACTTGCTATGCAGGCTTACAGGGAAGCCTAAAGAGAAGTTAGAGGGAAACCTAATTTACTGCTGATCAAAAGTACCATATAGTTACAAGACTAGTAATTATTGCAAATTTTGTTCCAGCCTCACATCTTCAGCTACAATTAGAAATGTACTGCTTAAATATAGCTCTGCGGATAACATTTTAAAGGGATAAATAATTCAATTTTGTATCCGTTTTCATTCAGATATATGTCTATGTTGCTTTGAAGCAAGAGTTTTTGTGCGGCCTGTGCCCAGAGACTCCCAAACCACGGGAAATAAAACAACCTGCTTCCTCAAATAGGCTTCCTCAACTACAAGTTCATAAATCTGCCATTGCCAAGTCTCCAGCGCTCCAAGTCTCTTAGACATTTTTATGTCTAAGTGGCAGTGGTGTGAAAACTGGCTTAAATAGCAATCGGCATTGATTTTAATAGGCGGTCAGAGCTATGATAATTCTCACTGTTTTCGACGAGAGTAATGACGGAGCAGCAAAAGAGTCCCAGGAAATTATGGAGTGGCGTAATTAATGGCGTAAGTCACTTACTCCATAAATTCCTCTTTCATTTGCACCATAGATGCGTAATTACAGTGGCACAGCTCCCCAGGAAATGTGGCCAAAGATCTGCTGCCTGGTCCTGGGTCAATTGTTGATGCTGTCAAAGTGCCAACTAACAGTTGGCAGTGGGGGAAAATATCTACAGGCCTTCTTGAGTAAGGTTAAGTGATAATTCTTTTGGTTAAAATAACTCAGCCAAGGCCAAATTGGATGACCTACATGCAGGAAGATGGAGGGGGGATGTGTGGTGGGAGAAGGTGCTGTAAAGAATGTACCAAATGCCTCTTGCAGGGCAGAGAATGGGTGCTTTGTGGAATGTACCAAATCCCACATACAGATCAGGGCTTATCTCATGCACAGAATTGCCATTGCATACTTGTCCCAGTTTTAACGTTAAGACCAGGGTGTTTCCATGGCAGCGAGAGCTTTTAACAATAGCCATAATCCACTGATCTGACAGGAGTTGCCCAGTGGGAACATTTTCTAAAGATATTGAGTAAAAGCTTACTTGTATGAGGAGCTGGGCTTAATAATGCAATTCATTTGTTCTGTATAGAGTTACTCACAAATTAATAGAACTATTTATAATAGATTTAAATAAAAAGTGTTCCTGTGAAATCAGGGCTGTGGCAGGCACTTCATAAAGCTTCAAACTAGAGATTTCTTTTTAAGTACTGGTTTTAAAAGCATCACAGACTTATGAGAGGGACTCTTGCTGTCTGCTGTCTTTTAAGCAGTCAGGTTTTTAAAAGACTTATTGGTGCCCGAGAGGTCTTTTTGTTTTCCTCCTTTGGGTGAATATATTTTAAACAGTGATCACTAATGGTGTCATTGGGGAAAACTGGATTGAAACGTTTACTGATCCTGACAATGTGAGGGAACCGAATTAACTGAATCACTGCTGGACCTGGATTGATGTCTGTTTCATTTTAATTGAGTATGGTTTTATTTGAGGGCCTAATTTCACTACCTTCATTTTTTCCCCTCGGTGGACCATATTTGGTCATGGGCATCTGGCAATATGATTCTTAAGTCTACCATTTGGAGGCGGGTGAAAGTGGCCCGGTAATTATGCTGCCTCAGTCACAAACCACTTGGCCTCTATACAACATCTTCCCTTCGTAGCGTGGCTGAGATTGGGAAGGTAGTTGAATTGTGGGAGAAGGAAGGTTTTTGACCATACAGTGGCTTTGTGCATTGTCTAGTGCCATCTCCAACTCCATGTTAATTTAGCCATTTTTCACCATTGGGATCTGTAGTGGGGTTGAATCTTCTAGTGACAAAAGGAATCATCACAGGTTGTACTCTGTACTGAACCTGACATCCTTCATACTGATCAGGAATTTTAACCCCTTCAAACTCCCCCTCCCCCTTGGTAGTTATGCCAGTATGCTGCAGGAATGGACATTTTTCCCTCTGGCTGCAGAAGTCCAAAACTAGGGACCATAAATATAAGATAGTCACGAATAAAAAATTCAGGAGAAACTTCTTTACCCAGAGAGTGGTTAGAATGTGAAACTTGCTACCACATGGAGTAGTTGAGGTGAATAGCATAGATGCCTTTAAGGAGAAGCTAGATAAACATATGAGGGAGAAAGGAATAGAAGGGTATACAGGTAGGGTTAGATGAAGTAGGATGCGAGGAGGCACCTGTGGAGTATAAACACCAGCACAGACCAGTTGTGCCAAATGACCTGTTCCTGCGCTATAAATTCATGTCATTTATTTATTCTTTCCCCATCTCCATCCCACCTCAATGTCCACAGCCATTGTTGGATGCCTTCCCAAAACAACATGGCCAAGATTGGGGGCTCGCTCTGTGGATTGGTGAATGTGAACCGGTACCAAAATAGAGCAGCCCTAATGGATTTGGGATATAATGTTAGGAATAAATAAGAAAAGCTACCTGCTGCTAAATTGGGAAGGATTTAAAAAAATGAATTTCTGTTAAGCAGCTGTGTCTCTATAGTGATGGCACAGGCCAAACAGTAGTCAACATTTGCAGTGGAAAATTCTGACTGCACTTATGCTATGAATGTATTCCCATTTAAAGTGAAGGATTGCGGGAGTGAGAGCGGTCTGTTCAGTATCCTGCCCATTGGAAGACAGCTGCCTAGTTTTATCGTGGTTATGTCTGCTCTGACATTTTCTTGTGATGGCCCCACTTTACAGTCCGTGGAAAGTCAGGATGATAGAGGTGGGGACGCTGCAGCCTGCAGGTTGCTTGTCTGTATAGTGGAGCACCAGCCACAGTGTAATGTAGGAGACATGAATTGGCAGGTCCCAGTACGCAGGACTGTGTGCCAGTACATCTCCCAATGTACACTGCAGCCATTGGTCTGTAAGAGTGTCGGTGGGAGCCTGAGCTGGATAAATAGAGTACCTGGCATGTATAGGCAGATGAATCAACTCGGCTGTAGCTACATCTTTCAATGGCAGTGCCAAGGCTTGTGTGTTAGCATCTCTTTTTTTTAGCCTCTTCTGAGCTCCTGGATCTGATTGATGTCAGTGAATCTTACTTTGTTCTTCCCTCAGTACAGATAGAATCTGTCTTTGATGGGGGAAGAAAAGTGAAAACACAGGATGAAGCACAGACAGTGAGTCCGTTCGAAAGAAACTACAAAAAAGCTAGGAATCCGAAGAAATAGAGAAAGTAAAAAAAAATGAATGAAGAAAAGTGAGATTGACAGCAGTAAAACTAGATAGCAATGATAAAAAGTGCAAGAAAATTGTGTAAAAAGTAGAAAAGAGACCAAGCCATTGATGGGAGCGATAGGCAAGCAGACGAGAATGAGCAGGTTAAAAACCTAAATTACAAATGAAGGATGAAGAAATAAACATTTTAAACAGTTCTTATGATAAGATTATTAGGCTATTGAGTCATCATAAATCAGTACTTACTAACTAGTATAGGAATGCGTAAGTGATTCTATGTATCTATTACTGGTGGATCTCTCAGCATTGCTCATGGTGAGTGGAAGGATGTGGTATTTGTCACATGGATCTGCTAAATTCAGAAAACAGCTCTCTCCCTTTTTTTCTCTTTCATGTATTTGGGTGAAATCTTTTTGTAAAATATGATTGGGAGTAAATTTGGGATAAAGGCTTTGCACAATATTACTGTTTTTTCCTCATTATATGCCAATCAATTAAAAATACGAAACATTAGAAACTCAACCAATGAGGAAGAAGAAAAGACTCTTAATGGTCACGCAAGACGCAGAAATTTTATTATAAATATGCATTCTGTTCAAAGGTGATATTTAATTGGTACAATTAAAAAATTATGTTTATTATTACAATGTATGGCACAATGTAGGTTAGGTAGTAAAAATTAAAAGATGTGTACTTCAAGGGAATAGCCAGACTGATGATAATGGCCATTACAATCAGCACTTCCGACACAAGAGAATTGTAAACGGTTGAGTGAGCAAGCATTTGGAACCATTCTCAGTCAAAATATTCAGGGTTAGTATTGTTTTACTTTGAGAACTGATCTGAAGATTCGGAGCAGAACCTACAAGAACTTTAGTTTTTAGTTTCTAGCTGGGGGAGGGGAGAACAATTAAGGCTTTGGATGGTTTGCTGGAGGAGGGGTCAGTTAAGCCATTGTGATTATTATAGTATAGTCCATTTCTGGGTTGGATTGAGGAGGCATGATGGGAGCTACTGGTAAGTGGGTCAGTTCTTAACCAAGAGGTGGAATTTTGACAGTGTGACTATGTGGAAGCATTAACTCTACATTGTAGCGAATTGGCAGAACGCAGTGGGATGGTATGGAAATTGAGACAACATGTCTGAAGACTGGGTGGATATTCTCAAATGGAAATTGAATTTGGAGAATACAAGATACAGCTCGCAAGGAAAGAAGGGGTTTCTCAGACTCCCACACCAGAAGAAAAATCAAGACCAGTAAAAGAGGATTTACATTCTGTGGTATTACCGAAACAATCTGTCTTGCTCCTGGAACAAAATCCGGAGATATAATGTAGCAGACATTTATTACAGTATGTGGTAGCAGAGCATTAAAAGGAAAATTGGAGACAATCCAAAGGAGTTTATAGGAAACTACTGGTAGGAGCAAGTAGATGTTTTTCTGGAAGAAATATATTGATAGAATATTCAAGGATTTTTTTTCCTTCAGGATTTTGACAAGAATTTCAAGAGCCCAATTCACAAAATAAACCAAATAGGGGCTTAATGAGGAACTCAGTGCCTTTGTACTTGGAAAATAAGTACCAAAATACAACAATAAATACCAAAGCACAAAATACCAAACAACATCCAACAGCAGAGGGGGATGGCTTTAGTGGGAAGACCCTGAAGCCGGAGAGAAGATAGTTCCTGCTACACCCATCCCAGACACGACAGAATCTTTGGAGAAGCTGAAGAATCTACTTTTTCAGCATTAATAGAGTAAGAAGACGACAATAAAGGAAGCAGCTCATAATCAAAAGATATGGGAAATTGCCATTGTAGGGAGATGATATAATGAAATATTTCAAAGGCACAGAACCTGAGCATCTTGAGTTGACATTAATCAGGACCAGAGTGATGACCTGGACTAGTTTCAATGGCCTAAGGGGGGTCAGAGAGGAATTTCCCAGATTTTTGCCCCCAATTTGGCCTGGGTTTTTAATCTGTATTTTCGCCTCTCCCAGAAGATCACATGGCTTTTGGGTGCGGAGTTTATATATTGTGATACACAATGCATCGTAATTGTGTGGGACAGGCTAGATTGATCAGAGGGTCTTTTCCTGTCTCTCATTGTTCGTATATTCATAGCTCAAACATTATGGAGGTACATTGGTACATGTTGTATAAGGTGTCAGTCTTCCAAAGAGACACCAAAAAATCCAAATGATTTGGCATGATACTCAAGTCCAAAGTTGTTAAAATGAAGAAAATATCTATCTATGCACATAAAGGTCTTGTTTCTAATTAGAATATATTGCACTTCAAAGTGTAAAAGTATTTAAAAAGGGGAAAGGAAGACAGTCATTTTCTTCATGCTTTCCTGACCCAAATATAACCTGCCCTCCCCCCAAGGGCAGTAGCCAGGGCTGCTGCCAATGTAGAGAAATTTCCTTTAGGAATTCGGCCTGTGCCTTATGTAGATCATTAAATGCAGAGAGTACCTCAGCAGTGGCCTTAAAGGGGCAGGACAGGTTGAACATGGTTTCATCTTCCTAACTGCAGCTTGCATTTGCCCTTAATATAATGGTGCTGCTGAATACTTCTGGATTCTATCAGGCAATTTCCCTTCCCAGTTACTTTGCTCCTTATATAATGTGTGCAGAAAGCCAGTGGAGGAGGTGCCTTGCCGATTTTGGAAATATTATTGCGCCATTTCACTAATACGCGGAAATGTACAACATTATTTATTTTTGATTTTCAGCCAAATCCTCTACTGCCTCACCCAAGTAGCCATTTTATCATGTGTGAGACTGGATATTGAATGTGAACAGGCTATTTCAAAGGCTGTGGCTTTTACTGTATTCACCTGCACATTTGTCAACATATGGGCACTTTGTGACAGGAGTCACTGGATAGTGATCAGTAGCAAAGAAAACCTGGCCAGTATTTCCCTCCCTATGCTAGGCTGCTATGGCCAAATGTTGGGCTCCTAGTGAGATCAGCTGACTCTGCTTAGACAGAGAATCCAACTTAGAACCTTGTGTGTACGGATGAGCTACATGCTGCCTTTATCAGTGAAGCCTTGGGGGTAGCTGGGGTTTACAATGTTAAAACTGTACTTTTTAGTAAAGCACTGGTTGAGCGACTGCAACAAAAAAAGCACCAGGTTATTGAAATCTGTTGTGATTTGGTATCACTGTTACCTCTGGATCAGAAGGTTGAGCATTTGAGCTCCCAATCTAGACTGGCACTTCCAGTGCAGTAATGAAGGCATCCTTCATCGTTGGAGGTTGTCATCCTTCCGATGAGATGCTAAACCTGGGTCCTATCTGCCTTTTCCAGATTTTTGGCCAACATTATTGCATCAACCAAAACCAGACTAACTGGCCATTCATCATCTTGTCGTTTGTGTGATTTTGCTGTGCACAAAATTTTGCCCACACAATACATTGCATTTCAAAAGTAATTAGTTGTATGTGAAGCGCATGACAATGTTTCAGGCAGACGTGATGAGGAATTCTGCAAGTCCATTTTTTTTTAATGATTATCCGGTTGAAGCTTACTAAAGGTTGAGTATGTTTTACGTTTTCTTGTGATAGGATGAGGTCATTGCAGTCTCCAAAAAGGTAATTATCCGGCTACAGGATTTGGCGAAATGGGTGTGCACTGAGACTTCACAATGGGCCACAAACGCACAGGAATCAAAATCCAGCACTATGTACTTGGACAGCAATGGCCACAAGGAGGATCGCAAGCTGAACGTCCGACCACCTTCACGCTGCCGTCTCACCTCAAACGATGTGGGAAATGAATTTGAAAATTCAGGTGAGGATACTTCTAGTCGGTGCATGAGCTGAATTTGTAAAAGAAGTGAGTGAAGGGCTAAAGCAGTCACCTGGGACTTCTCTCTTCCCCTTCTGCCTCCCGACCCCCTGAATTGAGATGCTGATTTTCTGCAGAGGTCAGTCAACTCTTACCCACTTTGACAAACCAGAATCTGGTTTCTATAGCCGTAGCAAGGAGACTGAGCATGCTTGCTCTTTGCCTGGTCATTCAATTGGTCAAAATTGCCCATTTTGGACAGCGGTGACGTTTATTCTCTGAGTTGATGCCTTCACTGAAGCTGCGTCAGGCCCAGCCAACCTGCCTCACCAATGAAACCTGCTCAGCTCCAGATAACCTTGCAAATCAATGCCGTAAGGACCTTTCGCTCTTTTTAGTTAGAATGCAATGTTTAAAAAAAACAAAATCGAGTGACTGGGAGACGAGGTGGTGCAGCGGGTCAGATATTGGCCTCCCTCGTCTTGGGTTAGCACACATTTCACAAAAATACAATTTGAAAAGAAGATTGCTACAGTTAAATGAAGCATTTTGTCCAGGGGACTGTGGTAACTTTGGCCATCATGGACGTGTATTTCCATATGGGATTACTAAATCCTACAGAAAGTACTTTGGGTTTGATGTAGTGGGGGTCCACTACCTGACCACGATGTTCATTTGGCCCTGTGTCAGCACCCAGGGTTAATAAAGTGCTTGTTCCTTAGTTGCAGTTTTTCTTTCTTGCTTAATCAGGACACTGCATAGATACCAGTCCAGCAAGTGCTAAGTTTTTAAGGGAAGCTCAGCCGCGTCATGAAATAAAGAAGCCTCCAATAATGGTGAGTGCTGGAACTAACAGTTATAGGACCCTGGTTTCAAATAACGCTAGCCTTGGGCATTGCTGTGCTTCAGATCCTTGCAGCTGGAATGCTCCTTCAGCAAAGAGAGAGACTCAAGCTACTTAGCTGATTCTGCGTTCTTAGCGGGTAATCATGCTTGAAGGGAGCACGGGTCAGACATAGGGCTACAGTATTGTCCCAATTCTATGACCCGTATACTGTACGAGCGTGGCTCCATGTTGGGAGCATGGAATTAGCCCATAGATGTACATATCCATGAGTGCAAGACATTTCCAAACACTGTTGCAACTCAATTTTCTCTCATTTTGGTTCCCTAAGAAGCACTCCACTTTCCCAGGATGTCGAGACTCAGCAATAAGTGGATTGCTACTTATAATGGTCTTAAGAGAAATGCACTGAATGGGTTGTACTGTAAGCTCTGTCCTGTAATTGCCTTGGTGGTTAACACTCCTTCCACGGTGGAGCACCCCTCTCCAAGCAGCATAGACCAAAGATCTATGCCAATCCCACACACACAGTGGTACGTACATAAAGGGACTCAAATGTTAAGCAGTTCTTGCTGTTGTTTAATGAATATGTCTGTATCACATTGGTGAGTCTGGGCAGAGAATGTATACAAACCAAGAGGGATGGACTTGGTCCTGACCTGTACATTGATACCAAGCAGTCATACCGCTGATTATTTTTTTTAAAGCCTCAGTGCTTCTGCTCGGGAACTTGTGGGACTGTAAAATGTCACAACAACTCCTTGAGCAGCAGGTGATAGATACTCTGAGATGTAACTGATGCTGACATCCCACGGGATCAGAGTATCGAAGTGAACAAGGGTTTTTCCATCAGTGCTGCATACATTGGCTTTATGAAAGCTTCTCCACTAAACACCTATAATATTAAATGGAAGTAGTTTGCCAGCTGAATATAATCTCATTATGTGTGACATTACAGTTATTTTGGTTAGTTTATTGTGACTTTTTACTCAGGATCAAGGGGGAAAAATTGGGTCGTACCCCGAAAAAGTTAGCGCCCCCCCGCGCCCGAAATTCACTGGTAGCACCCCAAGAGGCAGGCCTTCCTCCCCTTATTAAAGGGGAGGGGCCTAGCACAGCGCGACCCAGGGCCCAGCTGGGACGCCAGGGATCGGAGTGCCAGCAAAAGAGCCCGGCACACAAGAGAAGTGTCAGGCTCACGGAGCGTAGCCGGCACTCTGTGGGGGGGCTGCACAGGAGGCCGGGGGCAGGTGCTGGCAGTGGCCAGCAACAAAAATGGCCGTCTGGCACCTCGCCTTTAATTTGGGCCGCCCCGGCCGTAGGTAAGCCCCCCGACCCTGTCAGACATAGCGTATGCCGGTAAGTCAGGGGGCGCTGCCAAGATCGCGGCGCGAGCGGGGCTTTGTGCACGGCAATGACTTCATCGCCGGAGGCGCAGTGTCACGTGGCGCTAACTGTTACTGCTGCCACTAACCTCCCGCTGAATTCCGCGGGAGGCGTGAGCGGCGCCGCGCCCAGGCGCCCGTTGCTTTTCGCCCCGTTAGCGCCCTCTAATGGGAGGTGCAAATCAACTGAATTTTTCCCCCCAAGTGTTTAGGTTTAAGGTTGAAACAGCTGCCATATGAATCCTTCACATCATTCATAGAATCATAGAATGGTTACAGCACAGAAGCAGGCCATTTGGCCCATCGAGCCTGTGCCAGCTCTCTGCAAGAGCACTTCAACTCGTCCCACTCCCCCGCCCTTTCCCATAGCCCTGCAATTTTTTCTCCTTCAGGTACTTATCCAATTCCCTTTTGAAAGCCACGATTGAATCTGCCTCCACCACCCTTTCAGGCAATGTATTCCAGATCATAACAACTCGCTGCGTAAAAACATTTTTCCTCATGTCGCCTTTGGTTCTTCTGCCAATCGCCTTAAATCTTTCTCGGAGAGAAATTTTTCTTTAGTTTTCTGTACTATTTTAGTACATTTTATTTGTGTGCAGAAGTTGGATAGATGATTAAGAATATTAAATTATCGACCTTCAGTGTGGCCTTCCTTATTCTTTCAATATACTTTAAACTCCATAGGCCAAAGCTCTCTCCCTGACTGACACACACATACACTTGATGAGTTACGCTGTCCATCATGTCACTCATGAGGAGTTCCTGTTATCTGCTATCTCCTTAGTGCTAATCAGTTGTCTAATCAGCAACTAGTGACCATTCTCCTGCAGGAAGGAAGAGAGAGATAAGCAGAATATTTTTGAAGTCAAGGTGGCTCCAAGATGACCTGCCTGAAGGGAGATTGGAACCCAGAGATAGTCCCAGCTGCTTTTGTATGTTAGGGTCACTGTTCCAGATCAGTTTTATTTACCTTTTTTTTTTAAAAAGAGCTTTCCCTGGGTAGCTCTTGGCAAATCTAACAAAAATGGTTTGATCACCGATGTGGCCACAATTTGTTTCACCAAAGAAAAGAAACTGTTGTTTCTCCAGAATAATACCCTTGCTCAGACGGGTATAATCATTACGTAGCGGCCGAATTGCATTCTGGGAGGATGAGGGAGACTCAAAAGGTTTCATTCTTATTTTCCATTTTCAGTTCTCTAAGATAATCACAAAAAGAATTCAAGGGGGTGGGGTTAGAAATAAATTCTTTACACACAGCGTGGTTAGAATGACAAATTCTCTGCCACAACTGTCTGTAACTTCTTTCAAATGGGATTTACATAGTTGCTTGAAAAAAAGGGAATATTAAAGAGAGAGGTTAGGAGAATATTTATTTTTACTCGGAGGGTTGTTAGGACTTCGAATGCCCTACTAGATATAATGGAAGTCGAATCCATGATGGCTTTTAAAAGGGAAAATGGATAAATATTTGAAAAAAGAAAAATTTAAAAAGGGCTGGTGATTGAGACTAAGTGTAAGCTCTTGCAGACAGCTGGCAGGAGAATGATGGGCTGAATGACCTTCTGTGCTGTAAAATTGTATGATTTTATGCAAGGGGGAGTGAGCACATGAGTGGGATTAGACTACGTGGCTCATTTAGAAAAAGCACTAGCACAGATTTGATGAGCTGAATGGTCTGTTTCCATGCAGTTCCAAATTCCTGCCCATCAGCGCCTGTTTGACCTTCACTTTTATTAAAGAATCAAATAAAACTGCGCAGTAGTCACATCATCCCAAGTATTCACCCATGCAATTTTGACGCACTGCCGAATGCTGAATCTAATGTAGCATTCTCCCTTGTACCGCATTAAGTAGTGACTCATTATCTTTGTGAAATTGCTTTCCCCTGATCTCTGTACATAACCTCTGGGATAGTGAAATTCCTGTGATTATCTCATCATAATTCCTGCAGTCTCTTACTTGCCCAAACAACTTGTTATCTGTGTATCTTGAGCAGGCAGTCAAATAACATTGACAGATATTACTTAAGGGCCTTGTTATTAATACCTACCCATATTGCTTCAGCTTCCCTTACCCCCGTCATTCTGTTAATATAGTCCCTTACTAACAATGCCACACCTGTGCCTAGTTTAGTAAGTCGATTAGTGAAACACTCCGTCCCAGTTAGCACCATCTCCTGTCCATTTTCAGATTGCAGCTATCTTCAATATTTTCACTGGCTTTGTATGCCGACAATCAGAATGGTTTGTTCCTATCATTCCTTGTGTTTTTATCAATTTAATCCTTACCACTGTTGTTCACAATTTATATTTACGATTTAGACTTTGGAATCAAAAACACAATTTCTAAATTTGCGGATGACACCAAATTGGGGGGGGTGGTAGTCAGTACTCAGGAGGACATTAATAAACTTGCAGAATGGGCATATAATTGGCAAATGAAGTTCCAACACAGATAAATGTGAGGTATTACATTTTGGTGGGAAGAATAGGGAGGTCACTTATTACTTGGAGGGTGCGAATCTAGGTGGGGTAGAGGAACAAAGGGATCTCGGAGTACAAATACACAAATCACTAAAAGTTGCGATGCAGGTTAGCAAGGCCATAAAAAAAGCAAACCAAGCACTAGGGTTTATTTCTAGAGGTATATAATTGAAAAGTAGGGAAGTTATGCTAAACCTATATCGAACCTTGGTTAGACCACACTTGGAGTACTGCCTGCAGTTCTGGTCGTCCTATTATGAAAAGGATATAGAGGCACTGGAGAGGGTGCAGAGAAGATTTACAAGGATGATACAAGAAATGTGAGGGTATACATATCCTGAAAGGATGAACAGGCTTTTCTTCTCTTTGAAAAAAGAAGGCTGAGGGGTGACCTAATAGAGGTCTTTAAAATTATGAAAGGTTTTGATAGAGTGGATACAGAATGTTTCCACTTGTGGGGAGGAGCATAATGAGAGGCCATCAATATAAGATAATCACCAAGAAATCCAATAGGGAATTCAAAAGAAACTTCTTTACCCAAAGAGTGGTGAGAATGTGGAACTCGCTACCACAGGGAGTGGTTGAAGTGAATAGTATAGATGCATTTAAGGGGAGGCTAGATAAGCATATGAGGGAGAAGGGAATAGAGGGTTGTGCTTATAGATTTAGATGAGGAAAGACGGGAGGAGGCTCGAATGGAGCATAAATGCCGGCATGGACTGGTTGGGCCGAATGGCCTGTTTCTGTGCTGTATATCCTATGTAATTGCTGCCTGGTCTTCAAAAATGTTTTAGCTGTACAGTAATAAAGCTACTCAAATTTCAGGAGTATCTTTATTACAGTAACATTAATCCTATCCTGTTAAACTCATTCCCTGTTCCCTCTCCTGTTTTTTTTTTTCCTTCCTCCTTTTTCCATCGATTTTCTCTCCTCTCTCCATCGATTTTCTCTCCTCTCCTCCTTGAGAGTGTACCTGGGGTATTTCTCCTCCTCATTTGCTCAAGTGACCATTCTTGTGTGAGTCTAACCATTTGAGTGTCAGCTGGTTATTTGGGCAAGGGAGGCATGAGGTAAAGTCCAGTCCTGCCCTTGCCACAGGTTCACGCACATACTTCCAGCAGAGGATGCTGGATAGCAGTCAGGAATAGGAAACCTGGCATTTTTCATTCCCTAATCCCGGGGCACTAAAGCTGACTGTTGCACCGATATCGTCGGCCCTGCCTGAGATTGACTAACTCAGCACAGACTGGGGATGAAACGTGGCAGCTTTTTGTGGTGTGTATGGCCCAGCTACTCGTTGCTTTAACCAGCTGACTAATCAGGGAGTTATTTTTGTTTGATTTTAAATATTTATTTCTACCCAATTTCTTTTTTTGCAAAGCGCCTTTCATGACCTTGGGACGTCCTAAAGCGCTTTACGGCCAATGAAGTACTTTTTTTTGAAGTGTGGTCAGTGGTAATGTAGGAAACGCGCCAGCCAATTTGCGCACAGCAAGGTCCCACAACAGCAATGAGATAATGATCAAGATAATATATATGGTAATATAGATATGTGAAGAGAAAAAGATTGGTGAAGTCAAGCGTAGGTCCCTTGCAGTCAGAATCAGGGGAATTTATAATGGGGAACAAAGAAATGGCTGACCAATTAAATACATACTTTGGTTCTGTCTTCACAATGGAGGATACAAATAACCTCCCAGAGATGTCGGGGAACATAGTGTCTAATGAGAGGAAGGAATTGAATGAAATCAGTATTTGTAGGGAAATGGTGTTAGGGAAATTGATGGGATTGAAGGCTGATAAATCCGCAGCGCCTGATAATCTACATCCTAGGGTACTTAAGGAAGTGGCCCTAGAAATAGTAGATGCATTGCTGGTCATCTTCCAAAATTCTGTAGACTCTGGAACAGTTCCCATGGATTGGAGGATAGCTAATGTAACCCCACTATTTTAAAAAAAGGTGGTAGAGAGAAAACGGGGAATTATAGACCGGTAAGCCTGACATTGGTAGTGGGGAAAATGCTGGAGTCCATTATAAAAGATGTAATAGCAGAACACTTGGAAAACAGTGATAGGATCAGACAAAGTCAACATGGATTTACAAAAGGTAAATCATGCTTGACTAATCTACTGGAATTTTTTGAGGGTGTAACTGGTAGAATAGATATGGGAGAACCAGTGGATGTGGTGTATTTGGACTTTCAGAAGGCTTTCGATAAGGTCCTGCATAAGAGATTAGCATGCAAAGTTAAAGCACATGGGATTGGGGGTAAGGTACTGACTTGGAACTGGTTGGCAGACAGGAAGCAAAGAGTTGGAATAAACAGGTCTTTTTCCGAGTGGCAGGCAGTGACTAGTGGGGTACTGCAGGGATCGGTGCTAGGACCCCAGCTATTCACAATATATATTAATGATCTAGACGAGGGAACTAGATGTAATATCTCCAAGTTTGTAGACAACACAAAGCTGGGTGGGCATGTGTGCTGTGAGGAGGATGCCGAGAAACTCCAGTATGATTTGGACAGGTTGGGTGATTGGGCAGATACATGGCAGATGCAGTATAATGTGGATAAATGTGAGGTTATCCACTTTGGTGGCAAAAACAGGAAGACAGATTATTATCTGAACGGCAATAGATTGGGAAAAGGAGAAGTGCAACGAGACCTGGGTGTCCTTGTGCACCAGTCGTGGAAGGTAAGCATGCAAGTGTAGCAGGCGGTTAAGAAGGCAAATGGTATGTTGGCCTTCATAGCAAGAGGATTTGCGTACAGGAGCAAGGATGTCTTGCTGCAGTTGTACAGGGCCTTGGTGAGACCACACCTTGAATATTGTGTGCAGTTTTGGGTGCCTTATCTGAGGAAGGATGTTCTTGCCATGGAGAGAGTGCAGCGAAGATTCACCAGACTGATACCTGGGATGGCAGGAATGACGTATGAGGAGAGATTGGGTCGATTAGGCTTATATTCGCTAGTAATTAGAAGAATGAGAGGGGATCTCATTGAAACTTATAAAATTCTAACAGGACTAGACAGACTAGATCAGGAAGGATGTTCCCGATGGCGGGGGAGTCCAGAACCAAGGGTCACAGTCTAAGAATAAGGGGTAAGCCATTTAGGACTGTGATGAGGAGGAATTTCTTCACCCAGAGAGTGGTGAACCTGTAGAATTCTCTACCACAGAAGGCAGTTGAGGCCAACTTATTAAATATATTCAAGAAGGAGCTAGGTATATTTCTTAAGGCTAAAGGGATCAGGGGATATGGGGAGAAAGCAGGGACAGGGTACTGAATGTGGATGATCAGCCATGATCTCATTAAATGGCAGAACAGGCTCGAGGGGCCGAATGGCCTACTCCTGTTTCTGTAATCTGTTTATACAACCTATTCTGTAACCATTTTTGTTTAACTAAACATTTTACTTGCCAATTCTCCTCTGCTTCCTGGGTCCCACTGTCTGTTTTTAAGGTCGCAGTAAGATTGAAAAATGGTGAAAAACTAGCCTCAGAAAATGACACTGCCATGTGGCCAAGTGAATCTCTTTGTTGCTTTTATTTTCAATGTCAGCTAGAAGCGTGCTACCCTTGGATAGGCTGTCTTCCCCACAGCACCAGTAGCTAGGTTGGGTAACTTGTCAACTGCAGATGGGGTTAAGCTAATACTTCTACAACTTAACCTTATTAGAACCAATTTATTAATTTGCATTCATCTCTTTATCCAGAACATTGTATTCTCAGTTCTTGGCAGCAGTAAGATCATTTGCTTGTGTATGTTTACTAACTGCTTGCTCTTTCTCCTCTCCTTCTCTTCCCCCACCCAAAACCTGGTTTATATAAATCCCAATTACTGTTTCAGTTTTTCTGTTTTGCACCAATTCATTCCATCTCTCAATGTTGTCCATTCTCATGCCAGGCTGCTAGATGCTGCAGTGCATTATAGCGAGAAAGTAAACCATCTTTAGGGGAACATAAAAGTGGCCGTACCAGTTTTACCTGGAAATCTCCTTGTTTTACTGGTGACTGTGGAGAAAGTAGTCGGTCAGATTTTCTGCACTCCCAGCAAAAGTAGGACTATCTGTGACAGGCAGCCATGGGGATGAGATTTTATACCATTTCTTGCAGATTTAGGAAATGCTTCCCCAATTTTGCTTGGCTGAAAGTTTCTAGGTTGATGATGCCAGTGTGCTACAAACTGGGTTGGCGTTTTTGGTGAAATCTGGTTCTTCAGGTTGAGACTGATTTCAAAGCTGCTTAACAGCAACATTACTGGACCTGGTGGGCTACTTGCCAAGAATAGTACTCTATAATAGATAGATATGTGGATTTTGGGGGTGGGAGGTAGGGCTTAGTGTTGTGCATGTATTTGGTGGGGCGTGGTTGGAATAGAGATCTGCACATCAGGTGTGTGGGGTGTCCAGAGGAGAGAGCACCTGTGTGGGCCCAGGCTGAGCTGGGGGTGTGCAGGTACAGACTGGAGCTTTACACTTTCAAAAGGTGTGTCTGGGAGGAATGCAAAACCATGGGGCAATTTTCAGTGTTCACTGCCCGGGCATTTATTTGTTGGAGCGGATCGCCCACCCGTTGTAGAACTCGCCCGATTTTCATCCCATTGAAATCACTGAGATGAAAATTGGATGGGTTCTACTCTGGGCTGACGATCTGCTCTGCCTGATTACTGCCCATTTGGTGAAGGTGAAAATTACCCCCCATGTGTGCGCAAACAGGGGGAAATGCACGGGAAGGTATGGGGCTGTGCTTGCTTGAAGTGAATCCATTCAGATAGCAAAGGCTTGGTGTTCCCACTCTATGTGCTTCACAAAACTGACTGCTGGATATTCCACTGTGATGGTAAAGATCATCATGGGAGCTTTATGTCTTGTAAGTCACATCATTTTCCACATCCACTATAGTGACACCATGCAGTTTCCTTCTGGTATCACTAGTACTGAATGAGGTAACCAACACACTGTCTATATCTAGTCGGGCTGAATTTGGGACTAGTTACGTGCAATGAACTGGAACAGGCCAGTGTCTGATATTACTGAAGTAACCCCTTTGTGTTTTAGGATTTAAAGATGATCGACCACGAGTTAAAATATTAAGCTACCCCCAGTACTGCCGCTATCGGGCCATCCGAAAAAGAATTCAGAAAGCGTCCGCTGAGTGTGTCAGTGAAGCACAGCTGCTGGCTCTTGGAGGGATCCTTTTGGTTAACCAGAACACCAAGATACTTTACTGTCGTGAAACATTTGAACACCCAACGCTGGGGGATAACAAATCCATATGTGATGAGTTTGGTGAGTTTTGAAAGTTTGCCATCTTGTTGCCTGTAGGAGCTTGTTTCCTGGGTTTAGCACTTTTATTTCATGATGTGAATTGCAACCTCATGCAGGTACAACAAGCAATTAGGAAAGCAAATGGTATGTTAGCCTTTATTACAAAAGGTTTGGAGTATAAGAGTAAAGAAGTTTATTTTTAAGAGTAAAGAAGTCTTACTGCATTTATATAGGGCCTTGGTATTGTGTACAGTTTTGATCTCCTTACCATAAGGAAGGATATACTTGCCTTGGAGGCGGTGCAACGAAGGTTCACCAGACTGATTCCTGGGATAGGGGGATTGTCCTATGAGGACAGATTGAGTAGACTAGGCCTATATTCCCTGGAGTTTAGAAGAATGAGAGGTGATCTCATTGAAACGTACAAAATTCTTAAGGGGTTTGACAGGGTAGATGCAGGGAGTATGTTTCCCCTGGCTGGGGAGTCTAAAACCAGGGGTCACAGTCTCAGAATAAGAGGTCGGCCATTTAGGACTGAGATCAGGAGAAATTTCTTCACTCAGAGGGTGGTGAATCTTTGGAATTCTCTACTCTGGAGAGCTGTGGATGTTCAGTCATTGAGTATATTCAAGACCAAGATCGATAGATTTTTGAATATTAAGGGAATCAAGGGATATGGGGATAGTGCAGGAAAGTGGAGTGCAGGAAAGTGGAGATGAGGTAGAAGATCAGCCATGATCTTATTGAATGGCGGAGCAGGCTTGAAGGGCCGAATGGCCTACTCCTGCTCCTATTTCTTATGTCCCGTGGTGGAACTGTCCATGTTAAGATGAATCCTTATGTCTTGGAATGGGAGGACATGAGCCCACAATTCCCAGTCTCAACTGGGTTTCTAAGGAAGTGCTGATCACAAGGAGAGAGGGAATATTCAAGGAAACAATTGATCAAGACTGTTCTAGCCTGTGCAGTTGATCATCCTGTTTTCTGGCCCTTTAATTTTCACCAATAGCCACACTGGCTGCTGGGAACACACAGGCGTCGCTTGTGACCATTGTTGCTAAGGGGCTACTGACAGGAAATTTGTCGCAATGCATAGTTCTGTCGGTTGTGTGTAACTATTATGTGCCTTCATGGTGGGTGTACAGTATGCCTGACATCACTTCTAGGAGAAAATGGCAGCCAACCCAGACACGATGGGCCAAATGACCTCCTCCTGTGTTTGTTTCTACCTTACCTGGGAGTGCTCAATGGATGAATATAGACGGAGCTTGACTCTGAAATTAACTTTTGTTGTGCTTTAAACATTCGGGGGCTGAATTTTCCTGGGGGTTCTTCCATTCATCCATTGTAACTTCAACAGAAGAGCTGCAGAAACCCTCCACGCCTTTCTTTGGATGAGCAGGAGAACCACTACGGAAATTGGTCCCCCCTGTATTAAGCTAAACCCTAATGTAACTCTGGTGATGTAAATGGTGGAATCCTCCTGTGGGTCTGAATTTGGGAAAAGCATCCTTTTTTTGTGTGCCCTCTTTAGCCCCTCGTGTCTTGACGCGTACTTCAGCTGGGAGAGTGGTGAGGACGAGGCTGCAAATTACTGCACGACCACGGTCACTGACGTTGCTCCATCTTCAACTGACGGGAGGTAAAGTTGCCACCTTAGTCAGGTTGGCAGTTTGTCATTTCTTTTCTGTCACTCTAATGTGAGATGCTACATTTCCATATGACATTCTGTCTAGCAATCCAAAATAGAAATGGATGAATTAATTCAAATTGTGTCTGGCCCTATCCAAGGCACTTTAACCCAGTAGCAAAAGGGTATGAAGTAAAAATCTTTTTACTGAGCATCGGTGGCAGTTAGTGAGGAGCAGCCCCGACCAGAGCGGGCCTGCGTAGGGAACACTGAGCATCGGCGGCAGTTAAAACCAGGCGGCAGTGAGTGAGGAGCAGCCCGACCAGAGCGGGCCTGCGTGGGAACACTGAGCATCGGCGGCAGTTAAAACCGGCGGCAAGTGAGTGAGAGGAGCAGCCCGACCAGAGCAGGCCTGCGTGGGAACACTGAGCATCGGCGGCAGTTTAAAACCGGCGGCAGTGAGTCAGGAACAGCCCGACCAGAGCGGGGCCTGCGTGGGGAACACTGAGCATCGGCGGCAGTTAAAACCGGCGGCAGTGAGTCAGGAACAAGCCCGACCAGAGCGGGCCTGCGTGGGAACACTGAGCATCGGCGGCAGTTAAAATCGGCGGCAGTGAGTCAGGAGCAGCCCGACTAATTCAACAGCAGGGGAGAGAGGTAAAAAGTAATCAAAGTGTGACGTCACCAGGAAGCAGGTAAGTGATTGGTTGGTGGAGTATTTCTCTCTTTTTTTAAACTTTTACTCTGGTTTATAGTTGCTAAGGTCTCCCCTAGTGTAGCAGGGACTGTTGGTAAACCAGTTCACTGTAGTGTAATTAGTGGGATTGATTGATTTAATTTAAATTCAATTAATTTAAAGGGTAAGTCATGGCAGGACACCCGGGCCCCGTGAGCTGCTCCTCCCTGCGATATGTGGGAACTCAGGGACACTTCCTGTGTCCCTGACAACTACATGTACAAGAAGTGCATCCAGCTGCAGCTACTGACAGACCGCATTGCGGCGCTGGCGCTGCGATTGGATACATACTGGAGCGTTCACGATGCGCAGGACATCGTGAATAGCACATTTACGGAGTTGGACACACCGCAGGAAGAGGTTGGACAGGAAGAAAGGAACGGTGTGACCAACAGGCAGAGTACTAGGCGCAGGCAGGTAGTGCAGGGGTCCCCTGTGGCCATCACCCTCTTCAACAGATACACCCACTTTGAGTACTGTTGGGGGGGGGGTGGCTTATCAGAGGAAGGCAGCAGCAGCCAACTTCCTGGCACCAGGGGGTGGCTCTGCTGCACAGAATAGGAGGAAAAAGAGGGGTAGAGCTATAGTAATAGGGGATTCAATTGTAAGGGGAATAGATAGGCGTTTCTGCTGGCTGCAAACGAGACTCCAGGATGGTGTGTTGTCAAGGATGTCTCCGAGCGGCTGCAGAACATCTTGGAAGGGGAGGGTGAACAGCCAGTTGTCGTGGTGCATATAGGCACCAACGATATAGGTAAAAAGCGGGATGAGGTCCTAAAAGTGGAATATAGGGAGTTAGGTGATAAATTAAAAAACAGGACCTCAAAGGTAGTAATCTCAGGATTGCTACCAGTGCCACGTGCTAGTCAGAGTAGAAATAGAAGGATACTTCAGATGAATACGTGGCTAGAGGAATGGTGCCAGGGGGAGGGATTCAAGTTCCTGGGACATTGGAACTGGTTCTGGGGGAGGTGGGACCAGTTCAAACCGGACGGTTTGCACCTGGGCAGGGCTGGAACCGATGTCCTAGGGGGAGTGTTTGCTAGTGCTGTGGGGGAGGGTTTAAACTAAAATGGCAGGGGGTTGGGAACCTGAGCAGGGAGACAGAGGAAAGGGAAACAAGTATAAAAGCAAAAGATAGGAAGGAGAAAAACAAAAGTGGCAGTCAGAGAAATCAACGGTTTAAATCAAACATGGCCACAGTAAATAATAATTCTAATAGGTCTAAGAGCGTTAAAAAAACAAGCCTGAAGGCTTTGTGTCTTAATGCGAGGAGCATTTGTAATAAGGTGGATGAATTGGCTGCGTAAATAGAAGTAAACAAATACGATTTGGTTGGGATTACGGAAACGTGGCTCAAGGAAGGCCAGGACTGGGAACTCAACGTCCAGGGGTATTCAATATTCAGGAAAGATAGGCAAAAAGGAAAGGGAGGTGGGGTAGCATTACTGGTTAAAGAAGGGATTAACACAATTGTAATGAAGGATATTAGCTCTGATGAGGTGGAATCTGTATGGGTAGAATTGAGAAATACTAAGGGGAAAAAAAACATTAGTGGGAGTGGTTTATAGACCTCCAAACAGTAAGGCGGAGGTTGGGGATGGCATTAAAAGGGAAATTAAAGAAGCGTGCAATAAGGGCACAGCAGTCATCATGGGTGACTTTAATCTACATATAGATTGGGCCAACCAAATTAGTAACAATACTGTGGAGGAGGAATTCCTGGAGTGTTTACGGGATGGTTTCCTGGACCAATATGTCGAGGAACCAACCAGAGATCAGGCCATCTTAGACTGGGTATTATGTAATGAGAAAGGATTAATTAACAATCTTGTTGTACGAGGCCCCTTGGGTCGGAGCGATCATAATATGATCGAATTCCTCATTAAGATGGAGAATGAAGTACAGGTAGACTACCTTTTATCCGAACTTCCCAAAACCGAAACCCTCTAAAAACCGAAGGTTTTTTCGTTCAGCATAAATCGTGCGCACGACATGACCAGAGTGGCGCACGACCCCCGACCCCCGCCGCCGACCCCCCCCGCGGACCCCCGCCGACCCCCCCCCCCCCCCGCGGACCCCCGCCGACCCCAACTCCCGCCGATCCCCCCCCCCGCCGACCTCGACTCCGCCGACCCACCCCCGACAAATTTCCCAGTCTTATAAAATACCTTCCGAAATCCGAAATTTTCCGAAAACCGAAACACGGCTGGTCCCGAGGTTTTCGGATAAAGGATAGTCTACCTGTAGTTGACTCGGAGACTAGGGTCCTCAATTTAATAAAGGAAACTACGATGGTCTGAGGAGCGAGTTGGGTAGGATTGATTGGGGAATGGCACTCAAAGGGGTTGACGGTGGATAGGCAATGGCAAACATTCAAAGACCGAATGGATGAACTACAAAATTTGTTCATCCCAGTTTGGCATAAAAATAAAACAAAAAAAGGTGACCCAACCGTGGCTAACAAGGGAAATTAGGGATAGCACAAGGTCCAAGGAGAGGGCATATAAATTGGCCAGAAAAAGCAATAATCCGGAGGATTGGGAGCAGTTTAGGATTCAACAAAGGAGGACAAAGGGATTAATTAAGAAAGGGAAAATAGAATATGAGAGGAAGCTTTCAGGGAACATAAAAACTGACTGTAAAAGCTTTTATAGATATGTGAAGAGAAAAAGATTGGTGAAGTCAAGCGTAGGTCCCTTGCAGTCAGAATCGGGGGAATTTATAATGGGGAACAAAGAAATGGCAGACCAACTGAATACATATTTTGGTTCTGTCTTCAAAAAGGAGGACACAAATAACCTCCCAGAGATGCTGGGGAACATAGGGTCTGATGAAAGGGTGGAACTGAAAGAAATCAGTATTTGTAGGTAAATGGTGTTAGGAAAATTGATGGGACTGAAGGCCGATAAATCCCCAGGGCCTGATAATCTACATCCCAGGGTACTTAAGGAAGCGGCCCTAGAAATAGTAGATGCATTGCTGGTCATCTTCCAGAACTCGATAGACTCTGGAATGGTACCCATGGATTGGCGGGTAGCTAATGTTACCCCACTATTCAAAAAAGGTGGTAGAGAAAAGGCGGGGAATTATAGACCGGTAAACTTGACATCAGTAGTGGGGGAAATGCTAGAGTCCATTATAAAAGATGTAATAGCAGAGCACTTGGAAAGCAGTGACTGGATCGGACAAAGTCAACATGGATTTACAAAAGGTAAATCATGCTTGACTAATCTACTGGAATTTTTTGAGGATGTAACTGGTAAAATAGATAAGGGAGAACCAGTGGATGTGGTGTATTTGGATTTTCAGAAGGCTTTCGATAAGGTCCCGCATAAGAGATTAGCGTGCAAAATTAAGGCACATGGGATTGGGGGCAAGGTATTGATTTGGATAGAGAACTGATTGGCGGACAGAAAGCAAAGAGTTGGAATAAACGGGTCGTTTTCCGAGTGGCAAGCAGTGACTAGTGGGGTACCGCAAGGATCGGTCCTAGGACCCCAGCTGTTCACAATATATATTAATGATCTGGACGAGGGGAATTGGATGTAATATCTCCAAATTTGCAGACGACACAAAGCTGGGTGGAGGGTAAGCTGTGAGGAGGATGTCGTGAAACTCCAGTACGACCTGGACAGATTGGGTGATTGGGCAGAAACATGGCAAATGCACTATAATGTGGATAAATGTGAGGTTATCCACTTTGGTGGCAAAAACAGGAAGGCAGATTATTATTTGAACGGCAATAGATTGGGAGAAGGGGAAGTGCAAAGAGACCTGGGTGTTCTTGTGCACCAGTCGCTGAAGGTAAGCATGCAGGTGCAGCAGGCGGTTAAGAAGGCAAATGGTATGTTGGCCTTCGTAGCAAGAGGGTTCGAGTACAAGAACAAGGATGTCTTGCTGCAGCTGTACAGGGCCTTGGTGAGACCACACCTTGAGTATTGTGTGCAGTTTTGGTCGCCTTACCTGAGGAAGGACGTTCTTGCCATGGAAGGAGTGCAGCGAAGATTCACCAGGCTGATACCTGGGATGGCAGGAATGACGTATGAGGAGAGACTGTGTCGATTGGGCTTATACTCACTGGAGTTTAGAAGATTGAGAGGGGATCTCATCGAAACCTATAAAATTCTGTCAGGCCTGGACAGACTAGATGCAGGAAGGATGTTTCTGACGGCCGGGGAGTCCAGAACCAGGGGTCATAGTCTAAGGATAAGGGGTAAGCCATTTAGGACTGAAATGAGGAGGAATTTCTTCACCCAGAGAGTGGTGAACCTGTGGAATTCTCTGCCACAGAGGGTGGTGGAGGCCAGTTCATTAAGTATATTCAAGAAAGAGTTGGATATATTTCTTAAGGCTAAAGGGATCAAGGGATATGGGGAGAAGGCAGGGACAGGGTGCTGAATTTGGATGATCAGCCATGATCTCATTGAATGGCAGAGCTGGCTGGATGGGCCGAATGGCCTACTCCTGCTCCTATCTTCTATGTTTCTTTGTTTCTTAACCCACTGATGTGACCCAGGTACCACATGCAATCCATTTCCCTTTCACCTGTGACCCTCGGCAGAGCTGTGGCTGCCCTTTGGACTCTGGAGGCACTGTTTGCAGTCGAGCTGTGAGATATTACCAATCCCTTTCCTTCTCTTGCTGTCTAGTGGTGCTATTAGGAAGTGGAATGATCTATGTGCAACAACAACTTACATTTATATAGCTCCTTTAATGTAGTAAAACTTCCCACGGTGCTTCACAGGAATGATTATCAAACAAAATTTGACACTGAGTCACATAAGATAGGACAGGTGAAAAAGATAGGAGTGTCTTAAAGGAGAAGAGAGAGGTAGAGAGGCGGAGAGGTTTAGGGAGGGGATTTCAGATCCAATGGCCTATGCAGCTGAAGGCACAGCCGCCAATGGTGGAGCGAAGAAAATTGGGAATGCGCAAGAAGCCAGAATTGGAGGGGCGCAGCGATTTCTGAGGGTTGTATGGCTGGAGGAGGTTACAGAGATAGGGAGGGGTGAAATGGCTTCAGTAAAACTATAAGACAATCCTAGACCTTAACTAGAATTATTGCTCTGTAATGTCCCTCAGCCACTTGCTGTGGGGAGGTTCTTGGCATCTACTTGGCAAACTCCCCAGGATAGTTTGAAATCAGGAGCTCATCTTGATGCAGACCTGTATCCCAGCATGCAGCCATGTGGTGTATTGGTACATTCTTGAGACTGACATATAAGCAAAACATTATTTAGGATTTGTTTCTTGATAAAGTGAACAACATTGATTAACCTGGTTTCTGCCATTCCCCCCAATCCGATTGTATCATGTTCAGCAATGAAAATGGAACAACGTTTGCATGTATGTTTCATGTTGGAAGATCTTTGAGATGAACTCGATATGAAACTTTTAATGCTAATATTTTTGGGATGTTGACTTATTTTGGTCATAAATAGTAGGTGGAATCTCTTGGAGCTGAACAGAAGCGATTGAGCTATTGTGACTGTTGGGCCCTGACGCTCCTGCCTACAGCCCTCTGTTCAAGCTGCTGATTCCTAGTCAGACACATATGGAGATGAATTAAGAACAGCCGCTGTGGTATTACATAGAATTTCATTTTGCTTTTGAAAATCCCACAGCAGACTTATTTGATTATCAAATATTTTTACATCCGGGTGGTTTTTGTTTCAAGAAGGGATGGGTTGGAATTTAATATGTGAGGAAAAATAGTTTAAAAAAATACACTACTGTACACTGCTCCTTGTTGTACCAGTTTGCACTATTGCCACTTGCCCTCTGCTGACTTGCTAGGAGAGTTACAGCAAGCTACATGTGTCAATCTACCAACATGAACAAAATACTGGAAAACACTTAGCAGGTCAGTCAGCATCTGTGGAGAGAACAGAGAATTTGATGTTTCAGGTCTGGACCCTTCATCAGAACTGAGAGATATTACATTAAGGAACAAAACAAGGAGAAATACATACACACAGCTGTAAAAAAAAGCTTAAGTGAAAAATAGGAGATGGTTGAGTGGCTGGAGTGGTAACATGAAATGATAAGAGGCATAATGAGAGAAATTAAAGACATTTTGAAGACACAGAGAATGTGTGAATAGCTGAGATAATGTGGGGGTGGGGCTGGAATTTTGTCTCATGTTAATATCACTTGAGCCATTTAACTACAGGAAACTCTCGATTTACTGGCACCTAAATAACCGGAAAGCTCTGTTAACCGGCAAAATTCAGGAGTAGGTTCAGGTAAGTTTTACTTCATATTAGTGGCGGTTCCTGGATCTGTGGCTGTGTAACTGAGGTTCGTGCACTTGTTGCTAAGCAACAGGGACGCTTGGTCTGTGGCCGGAGTTCCTGCACATGTTGCTAAGCAACAGGGAAGCCTGGATTTGTTGCTGTGTACGGCGCTCTCGTACCTTTTAAACTATACCTCTTTGCCATCCGGACCTTTTGATAAACCGGCACCACGCCCGTCCCGTTGGTGCCGGATAATAAAGAGTTTCCTGTTTTCCACTTTGAAGCTCATTCTATTCCTTTCTTCTCTTTACCCCCTCCTCTTCTGCATGTTCCTTTTTAAGTGCTGTTCATCTGCAATATCTTCCAGTTCTGACTAAGAACCCACAGCTGAGATGAACTAATCCCTCTACAGATGCTGACTGATCTGCAGTTTTTTTTTAACTTTTTGTTTACCCACATGAACAGTTTACTGAAGGCAGAATATTTCACCTGCAGGGTGATTTGTCCTCTACAAACCTGGTGCTTCACTTCAGAATGATATTAGCAAGGGTCCTGAGCCGAATAAGATAAGAAGGAATACTTTGTGCACTTTTTTAGCCTCCAGTATTGAGGAAAAATTAAGTGAATGCAATGACACCAGCATGGACCTGTTGGACCGAATGGCCTGTTTCTGTGCTGTAAATACTATGGGGGAAAAATTTGGTTGCGCCCCCCTTTGGGGCGCTACTTTTAGAGGAGTGCTAGGCTGACGGAGCACGGGGGAGCTGCACAGGAGGCCGGGGACGGCAAAGGGGCAGGTGTTGGCAGGTGGCCAGCAACAAAAATGGCCACCCGGCACCTCGCCTTTAAATATCGCCGTCCCGGCCATACGTACGTCCCCCTGACCCTTTCGGAAATAGCTTCAATTTCTTGGGTAATCTGGTAAAATTAACACGATGAGTCATTTGGTAAAAGGGACAGCGACATTACACTGGTCAGAAAGCTCTATGGTTCCATTCCTAGTCTGTGCTGAGATAGTGGATCAGCTGGGGGGAGTAAAGAGTGACAGTTGGCTTCAGCATCCCAGATCTACGGAGGGAAACATTCCTGATCACTATCCACTGTCTACCACCAGATTTTTGTGGGGTAGAGGGTGAAGGAAGTTGAAATAGCAACTCTTGGTGTGTTCATTTTTGTTTTGTGAAATGTCCAGAATAACATAGTAGAATAATAATGTACTGCGTAGCATGCAGTAGCTTACAGTGTAGTGTATATAGCCTGTAATAGAGCTCAATATGTAGTGTATATAGTGTGTAGAAGAGCATACGATATATTATACAGTAGAGCACACAATATGTACAGTGTTATATATAGTGTAGTATATAGTATGTAGTAAATTACACTAGTGTGTATAGTATGTAGTACACTAGTGTGTAGCATGTAGGGCACACTCTCTGTATGTAGTACAGTGCATTGTGTATAGCATGTAACTATATTCCATATACACCCTGTAGTGTATTCCACATAGTGAGTGTAACATATAGAACATACAATGCACTATATATAGTATTTCATAGTGTGTTACTGTGTAGTGCACACTAGTATTTCATACAATACACTGTGTAGATGTGTAGCATATAGGTCATACTGTTGTGTGTATAGCACATTGTATATTACAGGGTAGTATGTATAAAAAAGTACTGTATATGGCAGGGGTGGGTAATTTGGGCTGGAGGGCCATTTAACAAGTTTTGGTGAGCTATTGAGGGCCGCACACCAATGTTCCCATTAAGCTGAGTAGCCGCGCAGCAGTCTGGAGGTCCCGCGCAGGCCGCTCAGTGGCTTTTAAATTAATCACTGTGTAATTAATACAGTAATAAGCACAATTAAATTGTTCACCAATTGCCTAATGAGCAGAGGGTGATAAGTTAGTGAATAAATCTGTTAACTAATTGACTAATTATCAGTTAGTATAAATAATCAGTGTTAAATAAATAAATAAATACATTTTGAGATCATTAATATGCTAATTAGTAAACACATCAGTTTTGCATTAATTAGTTAGGTGGTAATTAATAACTAGTTAACAGTTACCCCATCACGGGGTTGGGCCTGGGCTGGGGGGGGGTTGGTGTGTGCAGGGACCTGCGTCCTCCCCGCTGCTGCACTAGCCGCTCTCCACCGGTTATGGGGCTGCGCTACGGTGTATAGAGCATGTAGTAAAATATACAATGTGGTATGCATTGCATACAGCACACTGCACAATGTAGTGAGTGTAACCTATAGAGAGCATACAGTGTGATATGTCTAATAGATCATGGTGTAAAGTAGCAGAGCAAAGAATGTGGTATGTATAGCATATGTTCGAGTACACTAATGTGTATACAGTAGTATGTAGAACACACTATATTGTGTATAGCATGTAGAGCACACAGTCATGTAGAGCAAGCTAGTGCATATAATGGAGCATAGTGGTGTATGTAGCATGTAGAGCACAGTGTCATATCTAGAGCATGTAAAGCCCACTATATATTGTCTATAAGAGCATAACATAAGAAGTAGGAGTAGGCCATACAGCCCCTCGAGCCTGCTCCACCATTCAATAAGATCTATAGTGATCTATCTTGTAGTGTCAGCCGTGACTAGCACTCTCGCCTCTGAGTCAGATGGTTGAGAGTTCAAGTCCCACTCCAGAGACAAAAATCTAGGCTGACCCTCCAGTGCAGTACTAAGGGAGTGCTGCACTGTCGGAGGTGCCATCTTTCAGATGAGACATTAAAACCGAAGCCTCGTCTGCCCTCTCGGGTGGACTTAAAATATCCCATGGCACTATTTCGAAGAAGAGCAGGGGAGTGGCCAATATTTATCCCTCAATCAACATCACTAAACAGATTATCTGGTCATTATCACATTATTGTTTGTGGGAGCTTGCTGTGCGCAATTAGTTGCTGTGTTTCCTACATTCCAACAGTGACTACGCTACAAAGGTACTTCATTGGCTGTAAAGCACTTTGGGACACCTTGCGGTCGTGAAAGCCACTATATAAATACAAGTCTTTTTCTTTTTCTTTTCTTTCACACTAGTGCATAGAATATGGAATGCACTAGTGTATATAGCAGATGGTAGGACACAGGAGTATGTATAACATGTAGTAGAGCACACATATTTACTGTATTTACTGTAGAAAAGGTGTTTTACTGTCATCCTTCCAGCATGTTACCTACTCCAAAACCACAGGGAAGTTCAAACAAGTAGCTAGGCAGTATAGCTTTGGAACAAATGTTCAAAGTCAGGACAATGGTGTGAATATTGTTTCCCTATGTTGACTGGAAGAGTTTTCAATGGGAACAAGACTACCCCTAATTCTGCGGTAATGGGCATTAGCTGCCTGATTTAGAGGGGTCATAAGGTTGACTGGCTTGAAAAAGTAAGAAGTTTATTTTGGTCTAGAGGTTGGAGTTAAAATACTTTGGGCAGAGTTGAGGGAGCTATGATATACAATCTACCATATTGTGAAGTCTGTCTCGCCCGCTTATTCTCCAGAAGGGAAAGATCTGTAATATTCCGCCCAAGGTAACTGGATAAAACTTTAGAATATCTGTACATGTGTGAAGCAGATTGAGTGACACTGGGATGTGACCATGTAACATTGAGGTGCACAGAGGATTTAATGGGTTGCTTTGAGACATGTAGGTATGCAGAGAGTTCTTTTTAAATATTGGTATAGTCTGCCCTCAACCCACCCAAGGTAACATTGAAACAAAACATGTTTTACTTGAGTTGCATTACTACACCCTAAACCCAGCAGATCCCATCTCGCTCCAGAGCAACAGGAGACAGACAGGATAAACTAACACATTGTGGGAATCCAAGAAGCATTGCAGAAGTGGTGCTCTTTCAGTCAGTAAGGATGGTCTGCCAAGCATTTCAAAATGGTTATTATTCATAGTTAATTTACTCTTTAAGAAAACACCATTAAATCACAGAATATCAGAAAGCGAGGTATCAGGCTGGGAACTATTTTTATTCATTGGACTTTGCTGTCTGCATTTGGTGCTGGTAAATCAACTGAAATAGTACTTATAGAACACATAATGGTATCTATTATTGAGCTAAACAACACATTGCAGATTCTACTGCTGCATTTCATTGTTATTGTCCCAATTATATTGCAGTACTCCTCAGGAGGCAGGGAATACCACTTCAGGAAGTGCTTTTCCTGCCTGCTTCTGGAGACAAAATGTAGGCAGCGGCAAAGGTAAGAACAGCTGCGACTGCAGAACCCCACAGCGTTAGATACGCCATTTCATTCCAGCCAACAATGCAACTTTGATGTTGGCGTCTAGGGGCCTTTCCCCACTGCTGGAGAAGATCCTTGGCTGGAATGGCCGAGATGCAATTGTGACTTCTGTATGTGTGCAAAGCTTGCACACGTACTCCTATCCCACTATTGCTAAGTCCAACCTGTAGTGCAAACAGGAACAAGGCTATGTATTTACATACAATAGCAAAATACTGCGGATGTTGGAAATCTGAAATAACAACAGAAAGTGCTGGAAACACTCAGCAGATCAGACAGCATCGAGGAGAGAGAAACCGTGTTAACGTTTTGGGTCAAACCCTTCATCAGAACTGGAAAAGGTTAGGGAGGAGAGATTTTTAAGCAGGGGCAGGGAGGAGGGAAGGAAAGAACAAAGGGAAGGTATGTGTTAGGATGGAAGGCAGGAGAGATTGACTGACAAAAGGGATGAAGGTGCAAGGCAAAAGGAGAGGTAATGGGACAAGTTAAGAAACAAAAGATGGCTCTAGATGATGTGTGAATGATGATGGCAGCAACATTAACAACTACCACGTGAGGAAACAAGAGAAAAATATATATATAAAGAAATACAGGGGCCAATTGACTATAAATGGAAGTGTTTCATTGCTGGTAAAAGTGTACTCTTTCTTGCCCATCTAATCCACATTTATCAACCCTATCTCCTGAGATTTCATCCATTTGTCACTTGTTGCATCCTCATCCTCTCCCTGATCCCTGTAGTTGTACTGAAATTAAACAACAGGGGGCAACATCTGTGCACTTGCTATGTGGAGTAATACTGGAAGTACTTCAGCCGGATGCCAGCTGGTCTGTGACTGTTTTCACACAGCGCATGTCTCAGAAATGTTTGGTTAAAGTCCCGAAAAACTGTCTTTGTCGTATTCTGCCCAGGTTTCCAATGATCTTCAGTTGCTTGTTTACATGGTTGATTGACATGGATCTTTATTTTTTTTCTCTGTGAACATGGAAAATTCCCAGCGATGCCATCATTACACTGGTGCATTCTGACTGAAACTAAATGGTATTCAAAGTTGGCTGCCTATATGTGTCCAAAGAATCATCTTTGGTGTGATCCAGAGTGTCCTTTAATCTAACTGCGGAGGGTTTATATTAATAAAGTGAGGAGAGAGAAGAACAGAAAGAATGTCCAAGGTTGCTGATAGGGTGAGATTAAGTAGAGTGGGAAGAGATAGAAACATAGAAGAGAGGAGCAGGAGTAGGCCATTCGGCCCCTCGAGCCTGCTCCGCCATTCAATGCGATCATGGCTGATCATCCAAGCTCAGTACCCTGTCCCTGCCTTCTCCCCATATCCCTTGATCCCTTTAGCCTTAAGAAATATATCTAACTCCTTCTTGAATATATTTAATGAATTGGCCTCAACTGCCTTCTGTGGTAGAGAATTTCACAGGTTCACCACTCTCTGGGTGAAGAAATTCCTCCTCATCTCAGTCCTAAATGGCTTACCCCTTATCGTTATGGGACTATGACCCCTGGTTCTGGACTCCCCCGCCATCGGGAACATCCTTCCTGCATCTAGTCTGTCTAGTCCTGTTAGAATTTTATAAGTTTCAATGAGATCCCCTCTCATTCTTCTAAACTCCAGCGAATATAAACCCAGTCGACCCAATCTCTCTTCATACGTCATTCCTGCCATCCCAGGTAGCAGTCTGGTGAATCTTCGCTGCACTCCCTCCATGGCAAGAACATCCTTCCTCAGATAAGGCGACCAAAACTGCACACAATACTCAAGGTGTGGTCTCACTAAGGCCCTCTACAACTGCAGCAAGACATCCTTGCTCCCGTACTCACATCCTCTCGCTATGAAGGCCAACATACCATTTTCCTTCTTAACCGCCTGCTGCACCTGCATGCTTACCTTCAGCGACTGATGCACAAGGACACCCAGGTCTCATAAGAACATAAGAACATAAGAAATAGGAGCAGGAGTAGGCCATACGGCCCCTCGGGCCTACTCCGCCATTCAATAGGATCATAGCTGATCCGAACCTAGAGTCCCATCCACTTCCCTGCCCACTCCCCATAACCCCTAATTCCCTTATCTGCTAGGAAACTGTCTATCTCCGTTTTAAATTTATTTAATGTCGCAGCTTCCACAGCTCTCTGAGGTAGCAAATTCCATAGATTTACTACCCTCTGAGTGAAGAAGTTTCTCCTCACCTCAGTTTTGAAAGGGCAGCCCCTTATTCTAAGATTATGCCCCCTAGTTCTAGTCTCACCCATCAGTGGAAACATCCTCACCGCATCCACCCGATCAAGCCCCCTCACAATCTTATATGTTTCGATAAGATCGCCTCTCATTCTTCTGAATTCCAATGAGTAGAGGGCCAACCTACTCAACCTTTCCTCATAAGTCAAACCCCTCATCTCCGGAATGTACCGAGTGAACCTTCTCTGAACTGACTCGAGAGCAAGTATATCTTTTCTTAAATATGGAAACCAAAACTGTATGCAGTATTCCAGGTGTGGCCTCACCAGTACCCTGTATAACTGAAGCAAGACTTCCCTGCTTTTATACTCCATCCCCCTTGCAATAAAAGCCAAGATTCCATTGGCCTTCCTGATCACCTGCTGTACCTGCATACTAACCTTCTGTGTTTCATGCACCAGGACCCCCAGATCCCTTTGTACTGTAGCACTTTGCAGTTTCTCTCCATTTAGTCTCGTTGCACTTCCCCTTCTCCCAATCTATTGCCGTTCAGATAATAATCTGTCTTCCTGTTTTTGCCACTGAAGTGGATAACCTCGCATTTATCCACATCATACGGCATCTGCCCAATCACCCAACCTGTCCAAATCATACTGGAGTTTCTCTGCATCCTCCTCACAGCACACACGCCCACCCAGCTTTGTGTCGCCTGCAAACTTGGAGATATTACATCTGGTTCCCTCGTCTAGATCACTAATATGTATTGTGAATAGCTGGGGTCCTAGGACCGATCCCTGCGGTACCCCACTAGTCACTGCCTGCCACTCAGTAAAAGACCCGTTTATTCCAACTCTTTGCTTCCTGTCTGCCAACCAGTTCTCTATCCAAGTCAGTACCTTACCCCCAATCCCATGTGCTTTAACTTTGCACGCTTATGCGGGACCTTATCGAAAGCCTTCTGAAAGTCCAAATACACCACATCCACTGGTTCTCCCTTATCTATTCTACCAGTTACATCCTCAAAAAATTCCAGTAGATTAGTCAAGCATGATTTACCTTTTGTAAATCCATGTTGACTTTGTCCGATCCTGCCACTGTTTTCCAAGTGCTCGGCTATTACATCTTTTATAATGGACTCTAGCATTTTCCCCACTACCGATGTCAGGCTTAATTCCCCGTTTTCTCTCTACCACCTTTTTTAAATAGTGGGGCTACATTAGCTACCCTCCAATCCATGGGAACTGTTCTAGAGTCTATAGAATTTTGGAAGATGACCAGCAATGCATCTACTATTTCTAGGGCCACTTCCTTAAGTACCCTAGGATGTAGATTATCAGGCTCTGGGGATTTATCGGCCTTCAATCCCGTCAATATCCCTAACATCATTTCCCTACAAATACTGGTTTCTTTCAGTTCCTCCCTCTCATTAGACCCTATGTTCCCCGACATCTCTGGGAGGTTATTTGTGTCCTCCTTTGTGAAGACAGAACCAAAGTATGTATTTAATTGGTCAGCCATTTCTTTGTTCCCCATTATAAATTCCCCTGATTCTGACTGCAAGGGACCTACGCTTGACTTCACCAATCTTTTTCTCTTCACATATCTATAGAGCTTTTACAGTCAGTTTTTATGTTCCCTGCAAGCTTACTCTCATACTCTATTTCTCTCTCTTAATTAATCATTTTGTCCTCCTTTGCTGAATCCTAAACTGCTCCTAATCTTCAGGTTTGCTGCTTTTTCTGGCCAATTTATATGTCCTCTCCTTGGATCTTATGCTATCCCTAATTTCCATTGTTAGCCACTGTTGAGTCACCTTTTTTGTTTTATTTTAATGCCAAACAGGGATGAACAAATTCTGTAGTTCATCCATGCGATCTTTAAATGTTTGCCATTGCCTATCTACCATCAACCCTTTAAGTAATGTTCCCCAACCCATCCTAGCCAACTCACGCCTTATACCATCGTAGTTTCCTTTATTTAAATTCAGGACCCTAGTCTCTGAGTCAACTACTTCACTCTCCATCTTAATGAAGAATTCTATCATATTATGATCGCTCCTCCCTAAAGTGCCTCGCACAACAAGATTGTGAATCAATCCTTTCTCATTGCATAATACCCAGTCTAAGATGGCCTGATCTCTAGTTGGTTCCTCGACATATTGGTCCAGGAAACCATCCCGTATACACTCTAGGAATTCCTCCTCCACAGTATTGTTACTAATTTGGTTAGCCCAATCTATATGTAGATTAAAGTCACCCGTGATAACTGCTGTGCCCTTATTGCACGCTTCTCTAATTTCCCGTTTAATGCCATCCCCAACCTCAGCATTACTGTTTGGGGGTCTGTATACAGCTCCCACTAACGTTTTCTGCCCCATGGTATTCCTGAGCTCTACCCATACAGATTCCACATCATCAGAGCTAATATCCTTCCTTACTATTGTGTTAATCTCCTCTTTAACCAGCAATGCTACACCACCTCCTTTTCCTTTTTGCCTGTCCTTCCTGAATATTGAATACCCCTGGATGTTGAATTCCCAGCCTTCGTCACCCTGGAGCCATGTCTCCGTAATCTCAGTTATATCATATCAGTTTACATCTATTTGCACAGCTAATTCATCCACCTTATTACAAATGCTCCTTGCATTAAGACACAAAGCCTTCAGGCTTGTTTCTTTAACACTCTTAGTCCTTTTTGAATTATTATTTACTGTGGCCCTGTTTGATTTGCACCCTTGATTTCTCTGCCTTCCACTTTTGCTTTTCTCCTTCCTGTCTTTTGCTTCTATCCTTGCTTCCCTTTCCTCTGTCGCCCTGCACAGGTTCCCAACCCCCTGCCATTTTAGTTTAAACCCTCCCCAACAGCACTAGCAAACACTCCCCCAAGACATCGGTCCCAGTCCTGCCCAGGTGCAAACCGTCCAGTTTGTACTGGTCCCGCCTCCCCCAGAACTGGTTCCAGTGTCTCAGGAATTTCAATCCCTCCCCCTTGCACCATTCCTCTAGCCAAATATTCATCTGAAATATCCTTCTATTTCTACTCTGACTAGCACATGGCACTGGTAGCAATCCTGAGATTACTACCTTTTGAGGTCCTATTTTTTAATTTACCTCCTAACTCCCTATCTTTCAGCTTTTAGGACCTCATCCCGTTTTGTACCTATATGCACCACGACAGCTGGCTGTTCACCCTCCCCCTCCAGAATGCCCTGCAGCCGCTGCAAGACATCCTTGACCCTTGCACCAGGGAGGCAACATACCATCCTGGAGTCTCGTTTGTGGCCGCAGAAATGCCTATCTATTCCCCTTACAATAGAATCCCCTATCGCTATAGCTCTCTTGCTCTTTTTCCTTCCGTCCTGTGCAGCAGAACCACCCATGGTGCCAGGACGTTGGCTACTGCTGCCTTCCCGTGGAGATAAGCCATCTCCCCCCAACTGGGCCAAAAGACCTATTTCTGTGCTGTAACTTCTATGTTGCATGGATCTACTTGGCTGGCTACAATGCTGAAACGTACATACCAACCTACAAAACTTAGAAAAGCTGACGAACAGTTTAAAAAAAAAAAACAGCTGAAAAAAACCCAACTTACAACTGAACAACATACCTGAATAAGGGCCTACGACCAAGGCCACTGCTTCAAGGCAGATGATGAAGTTCAACTCCTCTTTATTACAATAGATTTCAGAATTTTTATTAGTGCTTTGGGATCACATTCTGCAATTGTTTTCTGTAAAAAACTGAAAGCAAATAGCCTCACGTATGACGTGGCAATATACGGGGAAAAAACTGAGGGACACAAATTGAAGATTTTGCAATGTTGGGCATAAACATTTTTTCAAGGGATCAGCAAGCTCACTGCCTGACTCTCATAGTATAACGACTTGCCTCTTCTGCGCGTGTGTGAAGGTCAACACATGCACAGAGAGGATAACTATGTAAATTTGCAAACATTTCGGCCGCCATAGAAACATAGAAGATAGGAGCAGGAATAGGCCATTCGGCCCTTCGAGCCTGCTCCGCCATTCAACGAGATCATGGCTGATCATCCAAACCCTAGCACCCGGTCCCTACACTGACAGCCATCCCACCCAAGCCCTATCCCCGTAACCCCACGTATTTAATCCCCCCTAACACTAAGGGTCAATTTTTTTATCATGGCCAATCAACCTAACCTGCACATCTTTGGACTGTGGGAGGAAACCGGAGCACCCGGAGGAAACCCACGCAAACACGGGGAGAATGTGCAAACTCCACACAGACAGTCACCCGAGGCCGGATTTGAACCCGGGTCCCTGGCGCTGTGAGGCAACAGTGCTAACCACTATGCCACCATGTGACTGGTGCCAGCCCAGCCCGAGTTGCTGACTGCTCGCTCTAAACACAAGCAGTTGACAGCTATGCTATAGACTTCCAGTTATAAAAAGCAGAACTGAAGACATGTACAAAACCCACAGAGAAAGTTTGCTTTCATGGTTGACTTTGAATGAAGTAATATACAGTATTACAGAGGTGGTAGGTATTGTTTTGCCAAACTGAAGCCTGCAGTAAACAAGGTTTCATTTCTGCAGAACTTGTGCCCACCAACTGTACTTTTGTTGGTGCCTGGAGCTGGAAATTCCCTCTGTGATGAGTTAAGAGTATCACACTTATTACAAGAATTGTTTTGATTTAAGTGTGATTTTTCCATATGTATATTAAAGCCAGTATAATTGCTAAGTACAAGCCTTGTGACGACGCTATTGAAGTTCTGGTGTAGGCCTGGGGACACTCCCATCCGTAGGAAATGCTTTTTGGTGAAATCACTTTATCAATTATGGCTTATTTCTCCTCAGTTTCATTGGTATTGGATTATAAAGATCTCTGGATCTTGTTGGACTTTTGCCCCGTTGACTTCATGGGACCTATCCTCCAGAGTCAGAGGACTGGCAGTTGGATAAACTCTTTCTTTCCCAGCTGAATTGTAGTGATTACATAAGGAATAGACAACCTCGCTGAAGTAATTTTTGTATGTTAGATCAGATAGCAGTACATGGGCTGAAATGGGCCCAGAAATTCGGGTCGGGGGCTTCCCGCGGGTGCAAGCCCCCGACCTGCACTTAGCTTGCACGCCGGCTGTTGAGCTGTAGGGTTCCGTGGAATTCCGATCCGGGGCCTGGCCCAGCTGCCGGCGCGCAGTGCTTGCGTGTCCCAGGGGCGCAGTTAGTTCGATGCGTCCCCTGGGATCACGTGGGCCATGGGCAGCCAATCGGAGGAGGGAAAAGCCCATTCATAAGTCTTGACAGGAAGACCTGTCAAGACATAAATACTACGGGCCCCAAAATAGCAGTAAACCTTCAAATAATTTTTTTTTTAAATCACACTTTTTAAATAAACTATAAATTACATTAAATAACTATTTTAAACAATTTAAATTTTTGAAAAAAATAATTTTATATTCTAATGGGGCTAAAAATAAACTTACCTTGCTTTAAAGTATTTAAAAATAATAAACCTGTGGAAAAAATGTTTTAATTTTAATTAATTGACCACTTACCTTGTAAAAAGCAGGCCTTACGCCTGCTTTTTAAATTTCTAAATTCTAAAGACTTACCCTCCCGGAGAAACCTGTTTTTAAAAAAAAAAGTAAGTTCAAAGCGCACGTGCAGACTCCCCTGCGCGCGCGTTCGACCTCTGAACCCCTTCGTTCAGAGGAACGGAAGTGCCAGTTTCCCGCGCATGCGGGAAACCGGCACTTCCATCGGGCCCACGCGTGAGTACTCCGTGCATACTCACCCGTGGAGAACCGAATTTCTGGGCCATGACCTGGGTGGACTGAACAGCCTAATCTCATTCCTACTTTATATTCTTCTGACGCTGCTCCACGTTAATTAACTTGTCACGATACCTCCCTATTCCCCGCACAGTCAATATTTAACTTCTTAGAGGGATAGGTGGCATTTTACCCACAGAACACTGAGAAACAGTTTTGTGATGCATTTGGATACCTGGGACTACATGTGTATTACACTGAATGGGGTGTGCTTACTGTACACTGCCAGGGGTGGTTAAGGCATTTTATCATTTGTGGTATGGACCGGAGACACTCATTCCCCATGAATTAGTGGAGATCATAATCTCACTTTGAAATCACTGAATGTACCTACTGATTGGATGGTTTGGTTAGGTGTTTAAAATGACACGAAGAGACATCAATGACCAAAGTGGCAGGAAGACTAATATTACAAAGGGAGTAAGTTGGCAGTCTTGCATGCAAAAATAAGGATCTAGATCTGAGTTATTTTAAAATGTTTTAAGTTAAAGCATGCTTTAAAGGGGTTAAATTCGCAGAACGGAAAGGTCCACAGGTGTGTATTGGATTTCAGATGGGCGTACCTGAACCTGATGTCATGGGGACAAGGAAAGATATTTTAACATTCCAGTGAGAATTCACACTCGCTGCTGCAACAATCCAATTCCTTGGAACTCTGCATGGGTCACTGCCAAGTCAGGGTCGTGGATTCTGCTCCAGGTTATATTTAAATATAACAAGAAAAGCAATGGTCCTCGCACCGACCCCGGGGGACCCCACTGCATTTAGAAAAACATCCGGTGCTACTCTCCACTATTCTCAGCCTCCTATTCCTTAGCCAATTATGTATCCAAGTTAACACCATCCCTTTAATAGCATCTGCTTCTATTTTCTGAATAAATCTGTTATGTGATACTTTATCAAATGTCTTTTGAAAGTCACATATACAACATCTACTGCATTACCTCTACATAGGATTACATAGGATATACCGAACAGAAACAGGCCATTCGGCCCAACCAGTCCATGCTCCACCTGAGCCTCCCGTCTTTCCTCATCTAACCCTATCAGCATAACCCTCTATTCAAATTCAAATTCAAATTCAAATCGCTTTATTGGCATGATAAGGTACATCTTATGTTGCCAAAGCATCAAAATACATTTATGGTTGAACACATAAACGCGGTTCCATTCATACAGTGTATAAACAGGTATATCCCTGAGTTTATAAATATACATTCGCCTTGTTTATATATACTCTTTTCTTAGTTTACTGGTTGTCCCTCTGTTCATGGCAAGCTGTAACATAGTGTGCCGCCAGTGTTACACAGCTTCTCTCCTCCCCCAGTAGGAATGGGAGTTTTTGGTTGTCATTCAGATTTCTGAATTCAGGGCATATTTGTGAGAATTTTTGGTAGAAATTCTCCCTGATGCCCTGATATTTTCCACAGGCTGTGAGGAAGTGCATCTCTGTCTCTACTACTCCCTGACTGCAGTGAGCGCATATCCTGTCTTCTCTTGGCAGCCTGGTCTGCCTGTGTCTGCCTTTTTCGATCGCTAGGCTATGTTCGCTAAGTCTGTACCTTGTCAAGGTTCTTCTCAGTTTGTTATCCTTTACCATGGTCAGGTAATCAGCTATGTTGTATTGTCTGTTTAGGGCCAAGTAGCAATTGAGTTTGCTTTGGGTTTTTGTTGTTTCTGCCCAATATGTCAGATATTTTTCCTTTTGCTTAGCGACGATTGTGTTGGGTCGAATTCTTTGTGTTACCCTGTCACTGTCCTGGGGCTGGTTGTTGTTAGTATTGTTAGTAGTTACTTCACTGAGTCCCAGGACTAGTTGACTGAGGGTATTCTTCTTTATGGTCAGCTCTTGGCATTTCAGGGCGTCGTAGTGGTAGCATTGGGGGTTGCTCATTTGTAGGTGATTCCAAAATTTGGTGGCTCTTTTTTGGATAGTGATTATTAATGGATATTGGCCTAGTTCCGCCCTGCATGCATTGTTTACTGTTTTCCTTTGAGTCCGGAGGATACTTTTACAGAATTCTGCATGTAGGATCTCAATTGGGTGTTTGTCCCATTTTGCAAATTCTTGTTGTGTTAGCGGTCCCCATACCTCACTGCCATAGAGTGCAATTGGTTCAATTACTGATTTGAAAATTTTGAGCCAAATGCTAATTGGGATTTCTATTTGGATTGATTTTTTGATGGCATAGAAAGCCCTTCTTGCTTTCTCTTTCAGTTCATTCACAGCCAGTTTGAAGTTTCCTGTAGAACTGATTTTTAAGCCCAAGTATGTGTAGTTAGTGGTTTGTTCAATTTTGGTTGTTCCTACTGTGAAATTTATTTTGGGTCCCTGATGTTTGGATCTTTGCTGGAACACAAGGACTTTGGTTTTTGGGGGATTTATTGTCAGGGCCCAAGTCTGGCAGTACGACTCCAGCAGGTCCAGGTTCTGCTGTAGACCCTCCTTAGTTGGTGACAGCAGAACCAGGTCGTCTGCATAGAGGAGGAATTTAACCTTGGATTCATATAGGGTGAGGCCGGGTGCTGTAGATTGTTCAAGTAGTTTTGCCTTCTCGCTCATATGCTTATCTAACCTCCCTTAAATGCATCTATACTATTCACTTCAACCACTCCCTGTGGCAGTGAGTTCCACATTCTCACCACTCTCTGGGTAAAGATGTTTCTTCTGAATTCCCTATTGGATTTCTTGGTGGCTATCTTGTATTGATGGCCTCTTGTTATGCTCTTCCCCACAAGTGGAAACACTCTGTGTCTACTCTATCAAAGCCTTTCATAATTTTAAATACTTCTATTAGATCACCCCTCAGCCTTCTCTTTTCAAAAGAAAAGAGACCCAGCCTGTTCATCCTTTCCTGATATGTATACCCTCGCATTTCTGGTATCGTCGTTGTAAATCTTCTCTGCTCCCTCTCCAGTGCCTCCATATCCTTTTTATAATATGGCGAGCATAACTTTACTACTTTTCAATTCTATCCCTCTAGAAATAAACCCTAGTGCTTGGTTTGCTTTTTTTTATGGCCTTGTTAACCTGTCTCGCAACTTTTAGTGATTTGTGTATTTGTACTTCGGGCTCCCTTTGCTCCTCTACCCCTCCCAGACTCGCACCCTCCAAGTAATAAGTGACCTCCCTATTCTTTCTACCAAAATATACTACCTCACATTTATCTGTGTTGAAATTAATTTGCCAATTATATGTCCATTGTGCAAGTTTATTAATGTCGTCTTGTAATTTGTTGCAGTCCTCCTCAGTATTGACTATCCCCCCCCACCCCAATTTGGTGTCGTACACAAATTTAGAAATTATGTTTTTGATTCCAAAGTCTAAATCGTTAATATAAATTGTGAACAACAGTGGTCCCAGCATTGATTCTTGTGGAACACCACTTCCTACCTTCTGCCACTGTGAATAGCTACCCTTTACCCCCACTCTCTGCTTTCTGTCTTGAAGCCAGCTAGTTATCCATTCTGCTACTTGTCCCCTGATTCTGCATTCTCTGACCTTATTCAGTAGTCTGTTATGTGGTACCTTATCAAAGGCCTTTTGGAAATCTAGATGAATTACATCTGCTGCATTATGCTTGTCTACTCTCTGTTACCGCCAAAAAATTTAATGAGGTTGGTCAAGCAAGACTTTCCCTTTTGAAATCCATGCTGACTATTCATTGTTATATTTTTGGTTTCTAGATGTTCTTCTATTTTCTCCTTTAGTAGGGATTCCATTGTTTTTCCTACCACTGATGTTAAGCTGCCTTCATCAACCCTCTCTATTACTTTATCAAAGAACTCAAGCAGGTTAGTCAGACATGATTTGCCTTTAACAACTCCATACTGGCTGTTCCTTATTAACCCATGTTTTGCCAAGTGAGAATTAATGTTGTCCTTGACAGTGGTCTCTAGTAGTTTTCCCATCATTGATGTTAGACTGATTGGTCTATAGTTATCAGGCTTACCCCTCTCCCCTTTTTTGAATAGGAGTGTAACATTTGCAATCCTCCAGTCCTCTGGCACCACTCCCATATTCAAGGAGGATTGCAAGATTGTGGTCAGAGCTTCTGCTATCTCCACCCTTGCTTCCCTCAGCAACCCAGCATCCCATCTGGACCAGGTGACTTGTTAACTTTGAGTCCTTTCTATTTATTTTTATCCTATCCAATATCTCTACTTCCCCCCACCCCCTCCCCCACCCCCTCTACTGCAACATTAACTTCATCCACTTCTTTTGTGAAGACAGATGCAAAGTACTCAGTCAGTACCTTAGTCCTCTGCCTTCACCAGAAAATTTCCTTTTTTGTCTCTAATCGGCCCCACCATTCCTTTAACTGGCCTTTTTGTTTTTTATAAAAGTTTACAATAGATTTTTGGGTTCCCTTTTATGTTACCCGCTAATCTTTTCTCATACTCTCTCTTTGCCCTTCTTGTATCCTTTTTTCAATTTCCCTTTGCACTCTCTGTATTCTGCCTGGTTTTTGATCAAATTCTGTACCTGGCATTTGTCATAAATCTGTTTTTTGTTTTTGTGGTAAACCACTGTCATACCTGTCTGTGTCTGTATGTGTATTCCACTAGGTACAGGTCTGGACATGCCTCGGCTGACTCCTCCCACTATTCCAGGTATATAAGTGACTACCTCCCAGTCCCTTAGTATTCTGGACGGGTCGACCACTCGAGACAAGACCTTCATTCTTTAGTTAATAAAAGCCTGATTGTTACTCGCTCAACTTCAGTCTTTTGAGTAATTGATGGCGCATCAATTTTATTAACTAAATTTTTTATAATGGAGAAGATCCTCACACCAGCATGCCTGGACCTGGACAGTCGGGAAGCGGACGCTTCCACCAAGTTTGCTCACTGGCTCACGTGCTTCGAGACATTCCTGACTGCCTCCACTGCGGTCGAAACGGATGCGGACAAACTGTCTGTCCTGATCTCCAAGGTGAACCACCGAGTGTACTCAGTCATCCGGGATGCGACCTCGTACACAGCCGCCCTCCAGCTCCTCAAGACCCAGTACACGCGCCCTGTGAACGAAGTATACGCTAGGCACCTTCTGGGGAGTCGCAAGCAACAACCTGGGGAATCGACTGAGGAATACCTCCAAGCACTGTCCGTGCTTGGCCGGGCCTGTGGGTGTAAGGCGGTAACGCCCACTAAGTACACGGAGGAACTGATCCGGGATGCCTTCGTAGCGGGCCACAGGTCCAACTACACCCGACAGCGACTGCTGGAGCAGAGTGACCTCACCCTCGACAAAGCCTCCGACATCGCACTAACGCTGGACGCAGCCTTCCGGGGCATGGATGCCTACTCCTCTGCACCGTGGACGCCGCGGGGAACGACAACCTGGGACACGGTAGGACAGCCCCATAGCACCGTGCCACCCCAGCCACAGCCCAACAACGGCCCAACTACCGCAGCAGTGTCCCAAAGCCAGACAGCAGTATCCCAAGGCCAGAAATGCTACTTCTGTGGCCAGGCCAAACACCCCAGAGCGCGCTGCCCGGCGAAGAATGCAACCTGCTCGGGCTGCGGGAAAAAGGGACACTACGCCAGCGTCTGCAAGGCCAAAGCCACCCCGAACGCCAGCAGCGCCGCGTGTGGGCCGTGCGAGCCGCCATCTTGGGCCTCCCCAGCCATGTGCGAACCACCGCAGCAGCAGCCATCTTGGACGACTCCAGCCACATGGGAATCATGGGCGCCGCCATCTTGGACACCAGCCGGGACGCAGCAGACCGCCAACCCCCACCCATCTGATACTCGCAGCGACACACCGACCCCTACGCTGGCCTCTGTGACGCTGGACCAAACGAGACCGCACCAGTTAGCTCGGTCCAAAATGGACGTTAAGGTAAACGGCCATGCAATAAACTGCCTTTTTGACTCCGGGAGCACAGAGAGCTTCATCCACCCCGACACGGTGCGGCGTTGCTCTCTCCCAGTCCTGCCTGCGCACCAGCGGATTTCTATGGCCTCCGAGTCCCAGTCAGCGGACATTGGCGGCTACTGCGTGGTGACACTAGTAGTAGACGGGACTGTGTTCAATAATTTTAAACTCCTGGTCCTGCCCGACCTCTGCGCTGCCGTTCTACTGGGGTTGGATTTCCAGTGCCACCTCAAAAGCGTTACGATGGCGTACGGTGGCCCCCTCCCCCCACTCACAGTCCGCAGCCAGCAGCCTCCAAATTGCCCGCCGCGCACTAGATGCAACCTCTCCACACTCAGAGTCCCACCCCCCCCACTGTTTGCTAACCTCACCCCTGACTGTAAGCCCATCGCCACAAAGAGCAGGCGATACAGTGCCGGGGACAGGGTTTTCATCAAAACCGAAGTGGAACGGCTCCTGAAGGAGGGGATTATTGAGGGCAGCTCCAGCCCCTGGCGAGCCCAGGTTGTGGTCGTTAAGACCGGCGAGAAACAACGCCTGGTCATCGACTACAGCCAAACAATAAACCGCTACACCCTGCTGGACGCCTACCCACTCCCCCGCATAGCTGACATGGTCAACCAGATCGCGCAGTACCGCGTCTTTTCGACCATTGACCTGAAATCAGCGTACCACCAGCTCCCCATCAGCCCTGAAGACCGCCAGTATACTGCTTTTGAGGCAAACGGCCGCCTCTATCACTTCCTTAGGGTTCCCTTCGGCGTTACCAACGGGGTCTCCGTCTTCCAAAGGGAGATGGACCGGATGGTCGATCAAAACGAGCTGCAGGCCACTTTCCCTTACCTAGATAATGTGACCATCTGCGGCCATGACTTGCAGGACCATGACGCAAACCTCGAGAAATTCCTCCGCACCGCCCAACTCCTGAACCTGACATATAACAAGGAGAAGTGCATATTCCGCACAGACCGCCTCGCCATCCTTGGCTGTGTTGTAGAACACGGGGTCATCGGTCCCGACCCGGACCGGATGCGTCCCCTTATGGAACTCCCACTGCCCCACTGCCTAAAAGCTCTGAAGAGGTGCCTAGGGTTTTTTTCCTACTACGCTCAGTGGGTCCCCTACTATGCAGACAAAGCCCGTCCGCTGATCAAGTCCACCTCTTTTCCCGTGACGGCAGAGGCCCGCTTAGCCTTCCACCGTATCAAGGAAGACATTGCCAAAGCCACCATGCACGCAGTGGACGAATCCATCCCCTTCCAGGTGGAAAGCGATGCGTCCGACTTCGCTCTGGCCGCCACCCTTAATCAGGCGGGGAGACCTGTGGCATTCTTCTCACGAACCCTCCAGGGCCCGGAGACCAGACACTCCGCGGTCGAGAAGGAGGCCCAGGCTATCGTGGAGGCTGTGCGTCATTGGAGGCACTACCTGGCCGGAAAACGATTTACCCTGCTCACTGACCAGCGTTCAGTTGCTTTTATGTTCAACAACAAGCAGAGGGGCAAAATCAAAAATGACAAGATCTTGAGGTGGAGAATCGAACTTTCCACCTACAATTACGAGATCTTGTACCGGCCTGGGAAGCTCAATGAACCCCCAGATGCCCTATCGCGTGGCACCTGCGCCAGCGCGCAGATCGATAGGCTGAGGGCCCTCCACAATGACCTCTGCCACCCGGGGGTCACCAGGTTCTTCCACTTCATCAAGGCCCGCAACCTGCCTTACTCCATTGAGGAGGTCAGGACCATGACCAAGAACTGCCAAGTCTGCGCTGAGTGCAAACCGCACTTTTATAGACCAGACAGAGCCCACCTGATAAAAGCCACTCGCCCTTTCGAACGCCTGAGCGTCGATTTTAAAGGGCCTCTCCCCTCCTCCGACCGCAATGTGTACTTCCTCAACATCATTGACGAGTACTCCCGGTTCCCGTTCGCTTTCCCCTGCCCGGACATGACCAGTGCCACGGTCATTAAATGTCTGAACAGCCTCTTCACCCTGTTCGGTTTCCCCAGCTATATCCATAGCGACCGGGGCTCATCGTTTATGAGCGACGAACTCCGCCAGTACCTGCTCGCTAGGGGTATTGCCACAAGCAGGACCACCAGTTACAACCCCCGGGGGAACGGACAGGTGGAAAGAGAGAATGCAACTGTTTGGAAGGCTGCCCTACTAGCCTTAAAGTCTAGGGGCCTTCCGACCTCCCGCTGGCAGGAGGTGCTCCCCGATGCGCTCCACTCGATTCGGTCACTTCTCTGCACTGCCACCAATGCCACCCCTCACGAGAAAATGTTTGTCTTCCCAAGGAAGTCCACATCGGGGACATCGTTACCGCCATGGCTGACGTCCCCAGGGCCGGTACTACTGAGAAGACACGTGAGGGCCAATAAAATGGACCCCCTGGTCGAGAGGGTCGACCTCCTCCACGCCAACCCCCAGTACGCTTACATTGCGTACCCAGACGGGCGGGAGGACACAGTCTCCATACGAGACCTCGCACCCTCGGGGACCGCTGTAACCCACTACCCATTACCACCCCCCCCCACGACCCGATATCCAACCCCAGCAGCCGGCTCGCCTTGGACCGTCACCCATGAGGACTACACTCCAGGGCCCCAGCCTACACGGGACGCGACGCCGGAAGCTCCACCACCCCTGCCGTCGCCACGTCGATCACAGCGGCAGACAAGACCTCCGGAGAGACTCCAATACACGAACTTTTAAATACACTTCACCCCGCCGGACTCATTTTTAAACAAGGGGTGAATGTGGTAAACCACTGTCATACCTGTCTGTGTCTGTATGTGTATTCCACTAGGTACAGGTCTGGACATGCCTCGGCTGACTCCTCCCACTATTCCAGGTATATAAGTGACTACCTCCCAGTCCCTTAGTATTCTGGACGGGTCGACCACTCGAGACAAGACCTTCATTCTTTAGTTAATAAAAGCCTGATTGTTACTCGCTCAACTTCAGTCTTTTGAGTAATTGATGGCGCATCAGTTTTATTTTAATCTCCATTACCGTTGTCATTTAGGGAGCTCTAGACTTGGATGCCCCATCTTTCCCCCTTATTGGAATATGCTTGGTTTGTACCCGAAGTATGTCCGCCTTGAAGGCGTGCCATTGCTCATTTACTGTTTTCTTGGCCAATTTTCATTTCCAGTCCACCTGTGCTAGATCCCTTCTCAAATCACTGAAGTTGTCTCTCATCCATTTATTCAATTTATTCATTGGATGTGGGCATCGCTGGCAAATCTGGCACTTATTACCCATCCCTAATTGCCCTTGAGAAGATGGTGGTGAGCCACCTTCTTGAACTGCTGTTCTTATTAGCAGTTTGGTACAACTGAGTGGCTTGTTAGGACATTTCAGAGGGCAGTTAAGAGTCAAACCACATTGCTGTGGGTCTGGAGTCACATATAGACCAGACCAGATATGGACGGCAGCTTTCCTTCCCTAAAGGACATTAGTGAACCAGATGGGTTTTTACGACAGTCGGTAGTTTCATGGTCACCATTACTGATGCTAGCTTTTTATTCCATATTTATTTAATTAACTGAATTTAAATTCCCCAGGTGCCGTGGTAGGATTTGAACTCACGTCCTTGGATTAGTCCAGGCCTCTGGATTACTAGTCCAGTAACATAACCACTATGCTACCGTTCCCGTCAATATTTGGGTATTTTCACCTTTGATTTTTCTTTGTCCCTTTCCGTAACTACTTTAAACCTAATTATATTATGATCACTATTACCCATATGTTCTCTCACTACAACACACTTGCCCTACTTCATTCCCCAGAACTAGATCCAGCACTGCTTTCTTCCTCGTTGGACTAGAAACATACTGATTAAGAAAGTTCTCTTGTATGCATCATTTTAGGAAGTCTACACCCTCCTTGCCCTATACTCTGGTTTTTCCCCAGTCTGTATTAGGGTTATTGAAGTCCCCTACTATTACCGCTCTATTATTTTTACATTTCTCTGAAATTTGCCTACAGATTTGCACCTCTATCTCCACCTTACTATTTAGGGTATATAGTAAACACCCAGCAATGTAACAGCTCTTTTGCTGTTTATTAACTCTAACCAAATAGATTCAGTCTTTAAACCCTCGAGTACATCGTCCCTCTGTAGAACTGTAATATTATCCTTGATCAATAGTGCCAGCCCCCTCCTGTCTTTTTTCCTTCCCTAGCCCTGGTGTGTCAGCCAGTGGCTCAGTTGCTAGCACCCTCGCCTCTGAGTTAGAAGGTTGTGGGTTCAAGTCCCACTCCAGAGACTTGGGCACAAAAATCTAGGCTGACACTCCAGTGCAGTACTGAGGGAGTGCTGCACTGTTGGAGGTGTTGTCTTTCGGATGAGCCGTTAAACCGTCTGCTCTCTCAGATGGACGTAAAAGATCCCATGGCACTATTTCGAAGAGTTCTCCTGGTGTCCTGGCCAATATTTATCCCTCAATCAACATAACAAAATCTGATTTTCTGGTTATTATCACATTGCTGTTTGTGGGAGCTTGCTGAGCGCGAAATGGCTGCCACGTTTCCTACATTACAACTTCAAAAAGTACTTCATTGGCTGTAAAGCGCTTTGGGACGTCCGTTGGTCATGAAAGGCGCTATATAAATGAAAGACTTTTTATCCCTCCTGAATACATTGTAGCCAGGAATGTTTAGTTCCCATTCCTGCCCATGTTTAAGCCAGGTCTCCATTACAGCCACTATAGGAAAACCCTATGTGGCAACTTGCGCCTGTAACGTGTCAACCTTATTTGTAACACTCCTCGCATTAACACACAAGCATTCCAACACCATGCTCATTGGCTTTGCTTTTTTCCTTAATCTAATTCCTGCTCTTTCTACACTATTCTTTGTTCTGTTGCTGTTTGTCCCTCCTAGTTTTCTATAGTTCAGTGATAACCTTTACCCTGACACCAGGGAGGGAACACACCATTCGGGACTCACATTTGCAGTTGCAGGAATGATTGTCTATCCCCTTGACGATCGAATTCCCTATAGCAACTGCGGGGTCAATTTTCATTAAGCTGTCGGGAAGGGGGCAGGACTACAACTTTCGGGTTTTAGTCCCGCCTACATCGACGTCCGGCCAATCCACGTGATTTTCCCTTGATTGATCTTGTTGAGCCTGCCCAGCGGGCTCAGCAGGCCAATTAAGGGCCACCCGGCAACAGGTGATGTCACAGACTGAAATTTTATCTGTCAAGAGGTCTTGGCAGATGAAATATCAGTGTTTCACAGCTGTTTGAAGCTGTCAAACACTGACAGTCTGACTTCTAACCTGAGTCCTTCTACACAGACTCAGTTAGAACTCTCACCGGCAATGTAAGCTGAAGGCTGTCACTTTTGACAGATCGCAGCCAATTTGCTTTCAGTGCCGGCTGAGTGATGGACTCCCGAAACCTAGAGGAAGAAAGGCTGTACAGGTAATTTAAACTTCTTTAGACACACCAAACACACTTACCTTTGCGCTCATGCACCCATCACTCACCTGAACACCGACATTGCGACCCCCTCCAAGTCCTTCAACCCGACGGTCCGCCTGCTCTAACCTGGCGTGGTTTGGAGCCGTCGGGAATCCCACACGACACCCCTCAAAATAGGGATTAGGCTAAAAACTGCCTGTTAACTGGCAGTTAATTGGCACTAATCCCTTCCCGCCTTGGGTCGGCGGGTCCCAGTGCGGGGCGGGTACCCGCCTCCTGTGAAACTTACGTGGAGGCGGGTTTTGGGCGGGATGGTGTCGGGACCCCGGAATTCGGGATTTTTGCCCCCCGCCCACCTAAAAGCCCGCCTCATGGCACACTGAAAATCTAGACCCGCATTTCTACCCTTTGGGGGCCCCCCCGTGCAGCCGAGTCTTCCGCGGTGCCGTGGATTGGCTTCTGACTGCACTCATCCGAGGTGTCATCACCCTCACTGGTATTCAACACTGAATACCAGTTTGTGAATGCCACACTTCCAAGGGATTCCTGCACTGCCTCCTTGTTCCTCCTAGTCTGCCTGTTGGACAACCACTCACTCTCCTCCTCAATGTTCTGTAGCTGCGGGGTGACCACCTCCTGAAATGTGCTATCCACGAAGCTCTCAGCTTCCCATATGCACTGACGTGACGTCAGCTGCCCCTCAAACTCAAACTCTGAGCTCGCGCAGTTGGCAGCACTTCCTGCATATGTGGTTTTCCAAAACACACAAAATGTTCTGGAGTTCCACATGGCACAGGATATGCATGCGACAGGTCCCAACTGTGCTGCCATGTTAGCTCACAGTTATTTCAAGCTGGTTATTTTTTTAGCTTTAAGGCTTTTTAACTGTTTAGCTAACACTAAAACTCTAACCACTAAAAAAACCCCGCAAACCAATGAATTAAATACTTATCTGTAACTTACCCATGCCGCTCCTCACTTTGTACTGTGACGTCACTTGAGTTTTCCCCTCTATTTGTCTGGTATCTGTCTCTCTGCTTCTCCTGATAGGCTCTGCTGCTGCCGGCCCTCGCCCGCTGTTTAAACCTGGCAATCTGAATCTCCCGATAGGCTCTGCTGCTGCCGGCCCTCGCCCGCTGTTTAAATCTGGGACTCTGAATCTCCCGATAGGCTCAGCTGCTGCTGGCTCTCCAGCGCTGTTTAAATATTTCCCTCTGGTTCTCACGATGCAGACACCAAAAAGGTTGCCTGGCTTTTGGGGAAAATAGGACTGTACAGGCGAGGCAGTGACGTGCAACAGGAAGGTTGAAAAGACAGGATACTGCAGGGAGAGAAGTTCTCTCCTGGCCTATAGAACAGGATTATTCTGTTTAGCAATCGAAACAGGAGCCCTGAATGGTTTTTTACCTCTAGGCCAGACCTACTGCAGCCAAGTGCTGCCCTGCTGAGATTGTGTAATTCAGCACAACCAAGGAATCAGACCCGAGACCTTCTGGTCTGTGTGGCTCCTGCTCACTAGCTCGTGCCATAACCCACTTGACCATCAGTAAAGCTGAGAGTAGTTATATGAAGTACTTTTACTGACTGTGTAGTTGCCCGCCAGTTCCTCTGTGCTCTGCTTGTTTTAGAGCTACTAGATTGTGTTGTTCTGATGGCCGTTTCCCATGTATCTTGTTGCTTTTTCATTGGCTTGTGTCATATATGACCAACATTTGTTGGTCGAATGTTGATTTGTGTATAAGGGATGAATTAAGAGAGCCAGTCCAGCCCTGTTCTGTTTAGTTATTTTCTGAAGATTGTATCCAGTAATTGGGAAATGCTATGTAATAGTGACTTTTGTTACAATTTCTGACATGTTTTAGCTGGTTTGGAATATCATGAATTGTATGGAAGGTGGCTGCATGGAACATGGGCTCTACAACTTGAGCAAACCTGGGTGAGCTGCATACCTGTAGCTGTGAGCAGAATTAGTCGAATTGGTTTTGGATTTTCAATTTCTTTCTACTTATCTGAGATCTGCCTGTATCATGTAACAGGACTGCAAACAATGGGTGGAGATAAAAAGGCTTGGAATTTGCTTTCCTTTGCAGGCCTGAAATTTGCATATGACAGATAGTCACTGAAAGGAGTTAATCGTTCAGTCTACTGGTGCTGAGGAAAGAAGTAGTGTGTAGACGTCAAACTTTTCTGCGTGGGGAACAACCTGTAGGTATTGACACATACCCAGGGACACCTTGCTGAAAGACAGTATCAGCCTTCCAAATGAAGAGTATTATTACAGTCTATTTTCTTCATATACTGCAATAGAAATAAAGTGCCATTCGGTTAATTGGTACAGAAAAATATAGAGCTCTGGTGACAGATTGACAGAAATCTGCCCCTTGGGATCCCCTAGGTTTCAGGGTTGGGGGGGTGGGGTCCGTTTGGAGACCCATACTTTAAAGGGGGTAATATCTGTTGTTTGGGAGAAGGGAAAGACCCAGATGAAGTCTACCGTGTTATTTCAGATTTCCGTTTTATCTTTATTGCTACACGGTCCACAAATCATGTACTTCACTTGTACTATGTGACTTTAAATGGAAGGGGAATGGACTTTTCAACAACTTTATTTTTCAGGGTGATGACAGATGCCCCTATAACAGACCTGCCCAGACGTCACATCTTTCCACTGCACTGTCATTCAGTGAAACTGAAACAGGAACAGAAACCCAGCCCTTCACTATTGGGTTAAAATACATTTGTGGATTTTATTTATATATCAGCACAAATGAAACAATTGTAGACACAAAGCCTCAGCATTCATGTCCCAGCAACTGAACCACGTTACCACTTGACATCTCTTGGTCAATCATTCTTGTTGCAGTAAATCAGCCAGTGCCAAAGGACTGCCCTCCCCTTGGTGTATGTGTAGAATCCGTGAGGATACAGTGGTCAGCAGAACTAGATTGGATTTTTTTTTTTTTTGCAAATCATAATTTTCTTGCAAGCCGGGTGGTGGGGGCTATTCACAAATAATGGCCGTCATTTTCTGGGGTCGGTGTGGGCGCAATTGGAGGTGGGTTGGGTTGGAAAGTTGAAATTTCTTGCAGCGGGTTGGGAACCCGCTGTCATCCTGCCCCCGCACACCTTTCCCTCAGGCGCGTCTGTCAGCGCGGCAGCGACCTGACTGGCAGAGGCGGGCGACCCAATTTAAATGATTATTAGCTTGTTCTCAGACCCTTAAGAGTCTTTTTAACTTTACCTTTCCAATTTCACTGGATACCCACGGGACTCACGCTGCTCGGGAGCCACGTCTGTCAACCTGAGGCGGGTGTTGGGTGGCCATTGGTCCAGCTGATTAGTTGACAGCGTCGAATGTAGTATAGTATATATGTAGTATAGCACCAGGCATGCATAAAAATGAGGTGCCAACCTGGGGAAGCTGCATGCTAAAAAAGCGGAAGCAGCATGCTATAGACAAGGCTAAGCGATCCCACAATCAACGGATCAGATCAAAGATCTGCAATCCTGCCACATCCAATCATGAATGGTGGTGGATCATTAAACAACTAACGGGAGGAGGAGGCTCCATGAATATCCCCATCCTCAATGATGGTGAAGCCCAGCACCTGTGTGCAAAAGACAAGGCTGAAGCGTTTGCAACCATCTTCAGCCAGAAGTGCCAAGTGGATGATCCTTATCGGCCTACTCCTGAGGTCCCCAGCCAGTCTTCAGCCAATTCGATTCACTCCACATGATATCAAGAAACGGCGGAGCGCACTGGATACAGCAAAGGCTATGGGCCCCGACAACATCCCGGCTATCGTGCTGAAGACTTGTGCTCCAGAACTAGCCGTGCCTCTAGCCAAGCTGTTCCAGTACAGCTACAACACTGGCATCTATCCGAGAATGTGGAAAACTGCCAGGTATGTCCTTTCCACAAAAAGCAGGATAAATCCAACCTGGCCAGTTACCGCCCCATCAGTCTACTCTCAATCCTCAGCAAAGTGATGGAAGGTGTAATTGACAGTGCTATCAAGAGGCACTTGCTCACCAAAAACCTGCTCACTGGTGCCCAGTTTGGGTTCCGCCACGATCACTCTGCTCCCGACCTCATTACAGCCTTGGTCCAAACATGGACAAAGGAGCTGAATTCAAGAGGTGAGGTGAGAGTGACTGCCCTTGACATCAAGGCAGCATTTGACCGAGTGCGGCATCAAGGAGCCCGAGTAAAACTGAAGTCAATGGGAATCAGAGGGAAAATGCTCCACTGGCTGGAGTCATACCTAGCACAAAGGAAGATGGTTGTGGTGGTTGAAGGTCAATCATCACAGCCCCAGGACATCGTTGCAGGAGTTCCTCAGGGCAGTGTCCTAGGCCCAACCATCTTCAGCTGCTTCATCAATGACCTTCCCTCCAACATAAGGTCAGAAATGGAGATGTTCAGTGATGGCTGTACAGTGTTCAGCGCCATTCACAACTCCTCAGATAATGAAGCAGTCCATGCCCGCATGTAACAAGACCTGGACGACATTCAGGCTTGGGCTGATAAGTGGCAGGTAACATTCGCGCCACAGAAGTGCCAGGCAATGACTATCTCCAACAAGCGAGAGTCTAACCACCTCCCCTTGACATTCAACAGCATTAACATCGCCGAATCATAAGAACATAAGAAATAGGAGCAGGAGTAGGCCAATCGGCCCCTCGAGCCTGCTCCGCCATTCAATAAGATCATGGCTGATCTGATCCTAACCGCCAATCTACTATCACAGAACCATCTCCTGAATCTAACAGAATTAGACACACGAAATAGGAGCAGGAGCAGGATCAGGCTACATGGCCCCTGGGCCCGCTCCGCTACCCACAGGGCCATGACCGATCCGAACCTAGACTCATGTCCAAATTCCTGCCCGCTCCCCGTAACCCTTAATTCCCTTTACTTCTAGGAAACTGTCTATTTCTGTTTTAAATTTATGTAATGATGTAGCTTCTACAGCTTTTTGGGGCAGCATATTCCATGGACCTACCACCCTCTGAGTGAAGTAGTTCCTCCTCATCTCAGTTTTGAAAGAGCAGCCCCTTGTTCTAAGACTATGCCCCCTAGTTCTAGTTTCACCCATCATCGGGAACATCCTCCCCGCATCCACCTGATCCAACCCCTTCACAATCTTATATGTTTCAATAAGATCGTCTCTCATTCTTCTGAACTCCAATGAGTAGAGTCCCAATCTACTCAACCTCTCCTCATATGTCCATCCCCTCATCCCCGGGATTAACCGAGTGCACCTTCTTTGTACTGACTCGAGAGCAAGTATGTCCTTTCTTAAGTATGGACACCAAAACTGTACGCAGTATTCCAGGTGCGGTCTCACCAATACCTTGTACAACTGAAGCAATACCTAGCAATGAAAGCCAACATTCCATTGGCTTTCTTAATCATTTGCTGCACCTGCATACTAACCTTTTGAGTTTCGTGCACCAGGACCCCCAGATCCCTTTGTACTTCAGTACTTTCCAGTTTCTTGCCATTAAGATAATAACTTGCTCTACGATTTTTCCTGCCAAAGTGCATAACCTCACACTTTCCAGTATTGTATTCCATCTGCCAAATCTCTGCCCACTTACTTAGCCTGTCTATGTCCCCTTGCAGGTTTTTTATGTCCTCCTCACTCACTACTTTCCCTCCCATCTTAGTATCATCTGCAAACTTTGATATGTTACACTCGGTCCCCTCCTCCAAATCGTTAATATAGATTGTAAAGAGTTGGGGACCCAGCACTGACCCCTGCGGGGGTCACCATTGACCAGAAACTTAACTGTGGCAACAAGAGCAGGTCAGAGGCTGGGGATTCTGCAGCGAGTGGCTCACCTCCTGACTCCCCAAAGCCCTACCACCATCTACAAGGCAAAAGTAAGGAGTGTGATGGAATACTCCCCACTTGCCTGGATGAGTGCAGCTCCAACAACACTCAAAAAGCTTGACACCATCTAGGACAAAGCAGCCCGGTTGATTGGCACCCCATCCAGAATCTTAAACATTTAGGGTTATAAATTGGGTAGCGCCCCCCCGCGGCCGATTTTCCGAGGTAGCGCCCCGAGAGGGAGGAGGGGCGCTACTGGAAGTGCCCCACGTCCCTCCACTATGGCACGTTGTGCCGCGGTACTGCAGGCCTTCCTCCCCTTATTAAAGGAGAGGAGCCTGGCGCAGCGCCTCCCGGCGCCCAGCTGGACCACCAGGGATCGGGAGTACCAGCAAACGAGAGCAGCCAGCACCCGTGGGGGGTGGTGGGGGGTGGGGGGTGTGGGGGGGGGGGGGGGGGGGGGTGGGGGGGGGGGTGGGTGGGGGGTGTGGGGGGGGGTGGGTGGGGGGTGTGGGGGGGGGGGGGGTGGGGTGGGGGGGGGGGGGTGGGTGGGGGGTGGGGGGGGGGGTGTGGGTGGGGGGGGGGGCTGCACGTGGGCTGGGGACAGCAACGGGGGCAGGTGCTGGCAGGCGGCCAGCAACAAAAATGGCCGCCCGCCACCTACTCTTTAACTAGCGCCGCCCCGACTGTAGGTAGGCCCCCCCCCGACCCCGGCGGACATAGCGGGAGGCGTTAGCGGCGCCGCGCCCAGGCGCTAGTTGATTTGCACCCTGTTAGCGCCCTCTTGGGGTACTAACGGGAGGCGCAAATCAACCGAATATAGCCCCCAATCTCCTTCCACCACCGGCGCAGTGTGTGCCATCTACAAGATACACTGCAGCAACTCGCCAAGGCTTCTTCGGCAGCACCTCCCAAACCTTCCACCTAGAAGGACAAGGGCAGCAGGCACATGGGAATACCACCACCTCCAAGTTCCCCTCCAAGTCACACACCATCCTGACTTAGAAGTATACCGCCGATCCTTCATCGTTGCTGGGTCAAAATCCTGGAACCCCCCCCCCCCCCCCTAAAAGCACTGTGGGAGTACCTTCACCACATGGACTGCAGCGGTTCAAGAAGGCAGCTCACCACCACCACCTTAAGGGCAATTAGGGATGGGCAATAAATGCTGGCTTTGCCAGCGACGCCCACATCCCATAAACAAATAAAAATAAAATAAAATAATATAAGCTCCCACCTGACAGCTGATCACTTTCCTCAGGCAGAAGCTGATGCTCACTGCATTGCCAGCACAGATTGAGATTTCTGCAGGCTGCAAGTCTTTCCAGCAAAGTCTCCATCCAGTGTCACCTCATTGGCAGAACCTCTCTCACCATTGACAGATTGCTTCTGTCATCTCTACTTACCTGCCATCTATTCCATCAGCATGGGTGCCGTTTATACTGTTTCACCTTGGCCCTCAGAATCTGACCACGATGAGCCCCAACACCAGCAGCACCAGGCACACCAGCAACAACACCATCCTTCTCTGCAATCACCTGATGCTGCACAGGACAGAGGGCATCGGCACCTGAGCACATTGCTGCCCGGGAGGCCAGGGATGGACTCATCATGGCCAGATTTACTTAACTTTACGCTGTACACCCGTATGGCTGCCGCATGATGCACCAGTCTGGCACCACCCCACACCAACACCATAAAGCATCCCTACAATGACCAAGCCATTCCTTTCACACTCACCGCCATTGCTGGAGCTGCAGTTGTGTCTCACCATTCACTGCAACTCACTCAGCCACTTCCAAAGGTGTACACAAATCTGTTCAAGACGGGAAAGTGTTGAAAATAAAGATTTTTATGTTTGACAGCACATTAACGGAAACTTTACATAAACATTGGATAAAACGCCCAAATGGTAACCCTTGTAAATCTTTCTCTTCCACATGCTTCTACGAGGTGCTACCCCTGTGGCTTCAGCAGAGGTAGAGGCAGGCTGCTCGCTTCCCTGCTGCCAAGGAGCTGGAGAGCACCTTGCTGCACATCAGTGGGGTCGCGAGGACCCACGTCTATGCTGACATCCCTCCTAGACAGGAGGTTCTATGAGCCTCTGCCATCTATTCTCCATAAATAGCCATCTATTCTCCATAGAGACCATGTGCTCCTGTGAGTGGCACATTAGCTGCTCCATGCAGGTGGCCATCCTATCCATGTTAGAGCCTACAGTTGCCATCGCCTGTGACACGGTGGTGCTCATGTTGGAGATGGACTCCTCCATTTTCCGAACATTTGCAGACATTGCGCTCGTAAAACCTGTCAGAGGCCCCTGTACTTCTTCCTGCACCTTCGGGATCGCCCACTTTCTGGATGGCACCCGAGGCTCAGCGTCTGCATGCAGCTGAGCAGAGCTGGGAGTGTCCTGCGCCCTCTGGTGAGGGCTCTCCACTGCTGTCTCTGTCTCTGTCTCCACCATCTGCTCTTGCTCACTTGTGAATTGTGAGACACCAGGTGACAACACTACTCTATGTTGCGTGGGACCCACCGAGGTGTGCGTATCTGCGCTGGTGTTGGGTGCGCTTATGTCTGGTGATGCTGCGCCCTCAGAGGCTGGAGGCTCCTCTGAGGAGTCGTCTTCCTCTTCCTCCTGGACAGTGGGGGTGGGGGCAGTGGCTCTTGATGAACCTGTGGGAGAGTAAAGAGATGAGTTAGATATGTCATATGAAGAATGGATACAGATAACATTATGCACGATGACCATTCAATGGCTGCTGACATCAGTCCCCATATGAGTGACTGATGTATGATATGTAATTCTGTCACCAGGGTGCTGAGATATCCCCCTCTCTCCGTCTCCCACCTCCAGCTGCTCGGCGACTCCAGATATTTCTAAAGCAGCCTCCTTTGCTGTTGTAAGGTTTGCAAATAATGGAGGGCCACTGCCGGTTCTCCCCCCTCCCACTTATTTTGGGCTCTCTTTTCCTGCAAGTAGGGAAATAAGAGAAGGTTGAGTGAGAGTGATGCAATGAGTGTAAGGAATGGTTGGGTTAGATCTTTAGAGGGAGACTATGATGGAGTGCGGTGCCAAAGCCAAGTGGCCTCCTTGTGTGTTGTTAGTTGGTATGATTGCATTAGGGTGAGGGTGAGTGTGAGGGGTGGCTAGTGAGATGGGGATGTGATAATGTAGGTAGAGAGAGAGGGATGGGTGGATGTGCAAGGTATGTTGGTGTGAGTAAGGATGTGCAGGAGTAGGGTTGGGAAGGCCGAATGATGGGGATGTGACGAGAGGCACAGCAGGATGAAGGTGAGTGTGGCTTTGCACTCATGTTTCCTGATCTAATGAGATCACTGAAACATTTGTGACACTGCACCCAGGTCCTCCTGACCACATCCCTGCTTGTGCCCTCCTCTGCAATGTGCAACCAGGCTGTGTTAATCTCCTGGGGAGGTCTCTTCCACCCATTGGAAGGGGAGAGGACCTCCCTGCGTGCTCTGACTCCCTCCACAAGCAAATGGGGGGAGTCATTGGAGAACCTGGGTGCAGCCCTCTGCCTCTGTGCAGTCATTTCCAGAGTGTATGCAGCACTCCAATGCTGTATGTAGTGCACTGAATGCACCATTTTAGATTAACCTTCAAATGTAATGTGGCCATGGCCCCTTTAAATATCCCTGCTGAAAACGTGTCATGGATGATGTCAGCAGACCGGCACCGTTTAATTGGGCCGGGTAATGCGCAGGGCGGGCTTAATAGGCCCTATTGACATAAAGTCGATTTGTGCGGTGGGATGGAGTCAGCAACGGGGTGGCGATCCGCCGTGGCCACTGGACCCGCCCAGGTAGGGAAAATTCCGACCAGTGTGTTCAAAATGAATAACTGGGTGGTTGGGATCCCAAAGAAAGGACCGGCCTCTTGTAATCTCAGAGTGTTTTAAATATTATAAAGTGTCCTTGTGACCCTAAACTCATTTTAATATAAAAATGGTTTATTCAGATAGGAACTAAACCAGTTTGAATTGGCACTGCGAGGCTGGGGCAGGTTAGCTCAGTTGGTTAGAGCGTGATGCTAATAACGCCAAGGCTGCGGACTGGATTCCTGTATGGGCCAATAAGATATTTAAAATAGGTAAATGAGCGAGGTATGACAGTTCAACTAAACATTTCTGAAAACGCCTCTTTTCTGAAAGTCATATGGGAAAGATGACCCTACTCTGTAATGTGCAGTGTAAAGCTGCTGCATGGGTTAATGCAGAGTTGAATAGTTGCACATACTTGAACAAGATAAAAATAAAAAAAACACTAATTGTTCTCATTGGTTAGGAGGTATGCAGGAAGCTACTGATTCGATGTGCTCTGTAAATGACTTGTTGGATCTGTCGCTGCTTCAGACGTGATTTGAATTGGCTGATTTAATATGTGCTTGTAACTTGGGAGGATATCAGTGAGCGCACCCAAGTGCAGGGCTTTGTGTTTACTATAAAGAACAGATCGAGGAACCAGGAACTTTCAGGAGCCGCCTCTATTTAACCTTACTGGTACAATGTTGCAGCAGCCCCTATTCTGAGCAATACTCTAGGGGACTGAGTGGAATTTGCACTGTTGATCTGCCACAGAGTGGACTCTGGATGATCAGCGTTGGCTGATAAAATGTAAGTATTGTAGTCAATTATACAAGAATGAATGTGAAATGCATTATAATTCCAAATATAAAGGAAACAATGTAAAACTCTTATAGCAAATATACAGGAAATAAAACACAAATTTACAGGAATAGTTAAAATACTATTTTTCCAAATATGCGGAAAGGGTTGTTGCCAAACTATTATAATTGCAAATAAAACAGGAAAGGATATAAAATACATTTATAATCACCAATATACAGACAGAAACATTAGGTGGGAATGGAATGGTATCGGTGATGTTATTTGGAAGTACAGGAGCGGAATGGTATTGGCTGTTTGGTTTTATTAGTGTTGTGGCATTGTTGCAGATATTTATCATATGATTTGTTTACCCTTTTCTTACACCGGCACATTTAAATGAGGTGAAACAGTTGAGTGGGGGTTGTGACTGTCCTGGTGGACTTGTCATTTGAATTGAAATACTTTTGCTGCACAAGCTGTCCCTTTAAATGCACTGTGTGCAGTCAGCAAGCCTTGTGGAACAAAGTCAGTGGGGGTTGGTCACGGGCAGAGTGCATTTGTCGACAGGCTGATATTGACGGGAGTGTAGATAAGCAGCAGCGATTGCATGTACTCGTTTTTACATTTCAGTGTTGTAACAATGTATCCCAATTCAAATTAAACAACAACAAAGCGGCTTCGGCTCCCGATCCTTCCAACTAAACTTCCCTGGCCTTTATTTTTGTTGTTGGTTGGATGGGGAGGGGGTTGTGGTTAATCTCTCTCGGAGTGGGTGCTTAAAACTTCATGTCAGCACGTGGGCTGGATCTTGAGTCCCCAGTTTGAGAATATGCACGGAGATGGTGCAGTCAGTTGGCTGCCTGAACTGTTCACAGTTATTTGCTGCTTACGATTCTATATTCCAGGAATACCTGGTGAATTGCTTGCTTAAGTGGTTGCTTAAACTGTTATTTTAAGGATATGGTACTCCTTTGTTGAAATTGCCCTTCGTATCAGAAGCAAACCACAGCGGGGAGAGAAAAACAAACACGCCAAATAGTATGCACATTTCAGCTGTTGCTGAATTTATTTTGGATGGAGCCAAGCCTAACTTTTTTTTTGTTTGGCGGGGTGGAGTAACAAAATAATCAGAAGTCTGTGTTGCGCCTCAGGCCGCGATCGACAGGTACAGCAGCTGCTCCTCGCTGACACTTCTCCCTCCTTCCAGCAGCCAATCTCAAAGGACGATCCCGAAAGAAGAAGAAACCGAGAGGCACAAAGGGCGACGAGAGCCCGTCGCGGGAGAACCGGCGGCCCAGCCAGTCGGATGCCAAGGAAGATAAGGTTTGTAATGGGTGGTCATTTGCAGTAAGGAGGCCCCGCTTTGGAGCATTTGCCCCCCAGGGCTTGATCAGTGATATTTTGTCTCGATTGCTAGATTAAAATCCCGACCCCACAAGCTGGCGGTCTCTGGTAATAGAAGCTCCATTATTTGTTTGTGATGAAACTGTTACCGCAGAATCTGATCATCCACAGATATCCTGTAGAATTCTGCATATTGGTTTCCTGGAGATTTAGCTGAACACTTTTTAGTGTAAATAAGTGTTCAGTTTGGTGCTGTCTGATTTCATGTCCATTATTTTTGACGTTGGATCTGCCATATTTCAAAAGACAACGTAATGGTGATAGCTGGGTCATTAGCTGGGTGTCTTGATAGGCAGTGAAACCAGTCACATAAAGAAAGAAACACTTCAATTTATACAGTGCCTTTCACAACCTCTGGTGCCCCAAAGCGCTTTACGTGAATAAAGTACGTTTAAAGTGTAGTCACTGCTGGAATGTAGGTCATTTGCACAGCCAGGTTGCACAAACAGCAATGTGATAATGGCTAGATAAACTATTTTAGTAATGTTGGTTGAGAGATAATTATTGGGCAGGAAGAACTCGACTGCCCTTCTTTGAAAATAGTGCCATCGGATCTTTTACGCTACCTGAGAGAGCAGACGGGGCCTCGGTTTAACGTCTCAGCCGAAAGACGCCACCCCACAGTGCAGCACTCCCTCAGCACTGCACTGGTGTGTCAGCCTAGATTTGGTGCTCAAGTCTCTCAATTGGGACTTAAACCTTCTGACTCAAGAGGCGAGAGTGCTACCACTGAGCCACGGCTGGTATGTTTAAGTCTCCTAACCAAGCTACAGAAAAATTGACATGGGTAGAATTTCTGTTTGCCAATATGGAGTTCATTCTCGTACATCGCAAGGACACGCCTTACCAAGAAATGTACAGAGAGAGTACTGTGGATAGGTGGTCTAGATTGACCAAAGGTCTTCTCCTGCCTGAAACTGTTGGTATGTTACTTGCTTAAGTTCATCAAGATTGCAGATTGGCAATTGCTAAAATTTAGAGAGCCTCCAGTGTGCATAGTGGTGTTGGTAGTGTTTTAACCACCAAAAATGAAGAAGTCTACCAGCACTGGCAAGTTTCCAGCTGCTTGCCCAGCCAGGACTACCCCAACCATTAGGGAAATGTCTTGCAAGGTTGTCTGGCGCCAAGTGGGAAGAATCGCAATTCCTGGTAACTGGTCTACCTCTCTTAGTCCCATTACTGAGGCAGGCTGCATCCATTCAATTATCAACAACAACAACTTGCATTTATATAGCGCCTTTAACATAGCAAACAAGGCGCTTAACAAGAGCGTTAGCAATTTAAAAAATTGACACCGGGTTACAGAAGGAGATATCAGATGCATGGTCCAAAAGCTTGGTCAAAGAGGTAGGTTTTAAGGAGCATCTTAAAGGAGCACAGAGATCGTGAAGGCTTGTAGGGCTGGGGGTGGTTACAGAGATAGGGAGGGGCGAGGTTATGGAGGGATTTGAAAACAAGGATGAGGATTTTAGAATTGAGGCGTTGTCGGACCGTGGGCCAGTGTAGGTCAGCGAGCACAGGGGTGATGGACGAATGAGACTTGATGTGAGTTAAGATACGGACAGCAGAGTTTTGGATGAGCTTACGTTTATGGAGGGTGGAAGATGTGAGGCTGGTCAGGAGAGCATTGGGATAGTCAAGTCTGGAGGTAACAAAGGCATGGATTAGGGTTCCAGCAGCGGATGAGCTGAGGCAGGTTTGGAATTGTGCGATGTTACAGAGGTGGAAGTAGGCAGTCTTGGTGATGGAGCAGATATCTGGTCGGAAGCTCATCTCATAGTCAAACACAACACCAAGGTTGCGAACGGTCAAGAGAGGTGGTGGTGAGGTGGAGCTGAGTGTCATCAACGTATTTGTGGAACCTGATGTGTTTTTGGATGATGTTGCCGAGGGGCAGCATGTAGATGAGAAATAGAAGGCGGCCAAGGTTGACCCTTGGACTCCAGAGGGAACGGTACCCTGTATTACTTTAAGCCTGCCTAGCTTGAGTTATTGGATTATCAAGTCTGTCACAGTGGGTTAGCTTGGTTTTGATCCTCTTTTAGAAGATGTGTCATCTTGGAACCACCTAAGGGACCTAGCTTTTACTCTTCTCTTCCCCCACAGGCCCAAGGAGGATAGTTAGTTTGTCATTTACTATACTGCCGAGTCATGCTTACACCTGCTAAAATAGATTTCTATTACAATATGGAATGAAAAGGCAGGCTGTGTTTGATCAGCCTGTGGCACATTCTGGAGGTGTGTTATAAAAGCATGGTTTTAAAGTCTCAATTTGCTGTCATGAATGAATGCCTGTGTGTAAAAAGGCTGTTTTAGGAAGTTTAAAAAAAATTAGTTTGAGATGTGGGCATCGCTGGCAAGGCCAGCATTTATTGCCTATCCCTTGAGAAGATGGTGGTGAACCGCCTTCTTGAACTGTTGCAGTCCATGTGGTGAAGGTACTCCCACAGTGCTGTTAGGGAGGGAGTTCCAGGATTTTTATCCAGCGACGATGAAGAATCGGCAATATACTTCTAAGTCAGGATGGTGTGTGACTTGGATGGGAACTTGGAGGTGATGGTGTTCCCATGCACCTGCTGCCCTCGTCCTTCTAGGTGGAAGAGGTCATGGGTTTGGAAGGTGCTGCCGAAGAAGCCTTGGCGAGTTGCTGCAGTGCATCTTGTAGAGTTAAGTGTTTGTTTCAGTGCTTACGTTTTGATTTTTGTGGTGGACCAGATTTTGTGCATCAATTTAATGAATGAGAAATTCTTCTTGGGAGTAGGATAAACTGGTTTGACTAGATAGCTCCATAGATCTAGTGTTGGTCTTGGCTGTGGAAGCACTCTCGTGTCTACATCAGAAGATCATGAGTTACAACCCACTCCAGGACTTAAGCACGTAATCTAGGCTGATACTCCGGTGCAGTATTGTGGGAGTATTGCATCGTCAGAGGTGACATCTTTCAGATGAGACATTAATCTGAGGCCCTGTTTGCCTGCTCAAGTGGATTTAAAATATCTCACGGCACTATTTGAAGGGCAGGGGAGCTCTCCTGGTGTATTAACCTAGATTTATTGCTCAACCAACACAATGGCCTGGATTTTGCGGTAGTAAGACAGCGAAGCGGTCAGCGTTCGCCATCATTACCCCTCTGAAACTGCGCAGATAAACTCATGTATCCTGAAGTTGCGGTCAGTCATTCCCTGCTCCGCCACAGGCTGCGCTGTGGAACTCCCCATAGCCGGCAATCAATGAAATCACTTGAACTGGCAAAAAATTCCCCTTTTCCACTCTGTTAAACACCCCATAAAAAGTTACGCCTTGTTAAAATAGGTCTAGCTAGGGTTTTAACAGCGTTTTGACTGCTGAACAACAGTTCTGGTCCTGGAAAATGAATTTTATATTTGCGGAATGTCAAATTTCTCCATTATAATAACAATTACTGGATTTTTAAAATACATTTTTTTTTAAAGTTTGTTCTTTCAGCTTCTACCTTAACCCCATGTGTATGTCCCAATCTTTATTTCGTTCGCTGTAAAATTTTTAGAAAGTGAATGATAATCAGTGTTTTTTGTTTCCTGGTTTGCTGTCTGTGAGAATTCTTCAATGTGATTGGCTGCTTAGCCAGCTTGATGATGTTGCTACTAATGTACGCTGAGGATTCCCTTTTGACAGTGCTATAATCAAATTAAGGTCGAGAAAGCGAAAGTTTTTCACCACAGAGATCACGAGATCTTTGTGGGCAGCTTTCTTCGAGTTCAGCGGCGATCACCGTCCCTTCACCATGACTGCAAACTCCGGGCCATTGTTTGCCTACAAAACAACAGTGACTTCACTTAAAGAGGAAACTTACCAATGCTGTAAGGCTCTTGGAATGTATAGATGCAAGTTTACTTTTGCTCCAAAATTCTTTGCATGTTTCAGCAGCAACTTGCACCTACATAGTCCCTTTAACATAGCAAAGCATCTTAAGGGGCTTCGCAGTCTTAAGGGGCTTCGCAGTTGGGCGTTGGATCTGAGTAGGAATAGCAGACGACTAGACATGGTGGCCAAAGATGCTGTCAAAGAGGTAGGTATTATGGGGAAATAGCAAATTAGATATTTACAGAGGGAATTCTAGAGTGTAGGAGCAAAATGGCTGAAGGCTCCATCATCGACAATAGGGAGGGAGGCTATCCATTAGACCATCTTTGGAAGGGTAGAGAATAGGGAGCCAGTGGAGGTCAGGGGATAGGATATGGATGGAGGTGTTCTGGATGAGCTGAATTTATGTAGGGTGGAGCTTGGAAAGCCAGCAAGATGTATTTTCAAAGTTGAATTTGGAAGTGACAAAGGTCAGAGTTTCAGCAGCAGTGGGATAGGGTAAAGGCAGAGATGGATGATATTTCAGACATGGAAATAGGTAGTCTTGATGGGCAGGTTGTGGAGTTTGAAGTTCTTGGCTCAGGGCTCAGCAGGACACCGAGGTTGCGTAGTCAGGTTGAGCTTAAGTACGTGTCTAGATAGGGGGATGGGATCAAGGTTTAGGGCACCGAGTTTCTGGAAAGTTTCTGTCTTGCTGATGTTGAGCTGGAAAAAATTTATGCATGATGATTATCGTTCCGAACTGATCTTACTGTAGCACGGGGATCAATTACCAGCATTACACATTGCGATGGGAGAGCTTCATTATCTTCTGAGTTAGCAACTGCACGTTGCCAGTTTTTGCTTTTGGGCAATGAATGGTCTACATTTTGGCACTACACTTTAAGTAAGGCACAATAGTGAGTGTATGACATTTTTATGCTGTGCTACTTGAACTGTGAAAAATTCTAGACTTTGCCATTCCATGTTTGAATTGTGTCTGGAGAGAGCATTTAGGGCTTAATAACATGAAGGTGAAGTCTTGGTGGGAGCGATTTGAGGTAATAATTGAGATTACCAAACAAGAAGCACACCGCACAGTATTAAAGCTTGGTGACAATACTGGCACTTACATGTTCATGGTTATACCAGTGGCCCCACTGCTGTACATCACTTGGAAAAGTCTGCGCAGAATGCCAGTATTGAATCTTCACATGCTCACTCTCTGACACCATTGCTGCCTGGAACGCAAATGGGGGGAAAAATTCAGTTGTTTGCGCCTCCCGTTAGCGCCTTAAGAGGGTGCCAAGTGGGGCGCAAAGCAACTAGCGCCCGGGCGCAGTGATGTTTACGCCGCTCGCAAAATTGACCAGACATTTTGCGGTGGCGCTAAACACTACCGCCACGATCTCCTGCGCCGGCAGATCGTGACGTCAGTCGAGTGCGCAATGCCCCATTAGCGCCCCGGACCGGATAATCAGTGGCGCCCCCTGCCTTACCGCCTGCCGCTAGCAACGACAGGTTGAGGGGAGCGTTATGCTGTCAGAAAGGGACTGGGGGAGCGCTATTTAAAGGCAACCACTTCCTGCCTTTTTTTGTCGGTGACATTTTTGCACCACACATTCTGAGAGAGAGAGAGAGAGAGAGACTTCTGGAGAGATTCAACGCTGTGTGAAGGAGTTTTTGGCACTGAGCAGCACTTTGCAGGTTGGTTTTGATTTGCCCTTGTATCGATTTAGAAGAGACTATGGGGGCTGCACTCTGAGCTCTTTCCCTGGTTCTCTCCATTGTTCTTTCCAGCAGATTTGATGTACAGGTCTCTCCAGGCTGAGATTCAGGCCGAGATTCAAGGCTGCAATGAGCAGGATGTGGATGGAGAGCAAGATCAACCCTCCCCTTTAAAATAAAAACAGAAAATGCAGGAGAAACTCAGCAGGTCAAGCAGCATCTGTGAAGAGAGAAAGAGAGTTAACGTTTCAGGTTGATGACCATTCGTCAGAACTCCCCTTTAAGAATTGGACGGTGCCAGTGTGTCTGTGTTCCATTGCTGACTGACATCGCATGAGCTTTGCCAGTGCTGTGAGGTAGCGCCTCACTCCTCAGCCTTACTGCCTTAAGAGAGGTGTGTAGCGCCTGATTTAGCGCTCCAAGCACCTCCAGGGGCGATAAAAGCCAAGTCTGCTGTCGGAGGCGATAATTAGCGCCAGGCGCTAAACTTTGCACACCGCTAATAATGGCGCCCCAAATGGGGCGATACCGAATTTTTCCCCCATGGTATTTTATAACAACTGTAGGTTATAGAGGTTGTCTCACTTAATCTAGGATACATTCCTCCTCCATGGGATCAATCTCACTCTTGTTTACCTAGGAGAAGGGAGTGGACATACGCTAGTTGGAGACTTGAGGCAAGGTGGGCAGTGGAGGTAAGGAGTGAATCGGAGGTCTGAGAAAGCGAGTGAGGTAGTGCTATATAGTGGCCATCAAAAGTTTTTTCTGGGTTAGTGAGGGGAGCACTCTTGCAACCCCTGCAGTAAACATGGACATTGGAGCAGGAAGGGCTTGGCTATGATGTCTCATGCAGTCAAATGGTCTTGTTGTAGTTACTGTAACTATCCCCCAAATATTAAATGTTGCATGATGCAAGAAGGTAAGTGACAATATTGAGCCTTGAGGGTTAATGGGAGGTTTTTGAATTATACAATTTACATTTCCTGTTGTTCCACATTGCTTAGGTAAATGTTTGTCATTCGGCCTTGTAAGAAAATAAGTGATTTGTTGTCTGTGGAACAGGCCAATCTTTGTTCCAAAACCTTTGCTGGGCAGGTTTGATAACCAGCTGCTTGTGAGTGCATAAATCTGATTTGGTCCGATTTGCCCTCCATTTCTTTTTCTCCTGTGCTGTGGAGAATCTCAGCACCTCCCCAAACATGACAGCTAAGATCAGGGCATCCTCCCTCTCCACTGTTGGTGTACCTTGTATTGCCTATGATGTTACTTTTCTGCAGGGTTGCATCCTCGTGCTGAAGCAGTGATTTTTTTTTTCTTTTTATTCAGTTTGAATAATGAAGATTTTAGTTGGGAAAGGAAAGGTAATCATTAAAACTGTCGCATGTACCTCCATGCGCCCATTTAGTCAAAGTTGAGATCTGAAGGGAGGACATCCTATAGATTTCCATGTAGAACTGAACAGTGGAAAAAAATACTGAGCCACCCCAATAATCGTCTCTAGTTCCATGTGTTGTCATGTAATTGAATGACTGACTGTGCAGTGACTTTATGAGCAATTAAGATCTTGTTTTGTACATTCCTTCAGATCCTGCATGTTGATTGACTTTTATAAATATTGCAGTCTGTTCTAGTTACACCACAAGTGCTTTGGATTTTGCTTCCTGCTAGGTTATTTCCATAGAACAGTTGCATATCATTTGTCATAAATTTTCAAAACTTGTCTGAAATAACCTGTGCAGAATCAGTGTCCCTTCTTCATTCTCCTCTTAACAGGAGGCCAGCTGGATAGACTATATAAACTCAACAGATACCAGTAGTAAGACCACTGAGTAGGTTTACATGGACCTGTTCCCCTGCCAGAATATAGATTATCAACTCTACACCACAATGGCCTTTTTCCTAAGCGAGTTGCCCTGTAGTTAGGTAAGTCCTGCTGTGAGGTATTCCACTTCTGACTGGTATATTCCAGACTGCAACACCCTCTTCTGTTACCAGGGCATTCTTGTCACAGGATGGTTCTGTCTTTTATTCTTGAATTTTAATTAAACTCTTTTTTTTCCTTCCAGGACAAAGTTGAATCAGAAAGTATGGCAGCTGGAAATGCACAAGTGAATCAACCAGCCAATCCAAGCGAACTTCTTTCTGCAGAGCAAAACTTCCTGAAGGCTTTGCATAATTTCATGTGTGACCGCAACACTCCCATCGCCAGAATACCTCACCTGGGCTTCAAGAAAAGTAAGAAAGGAGGCTGTAAATTCAAGCGTATTTAGTTTAGCAGATGTATCAAGAAATGAGTTGACTGGGATCCAACTTCATTAAGAGCAAATTTTTTTTGTGTGCGAGTGTAGCACTCCACCATTCGATTTTCTCTACCACGCCGCCATTTTGCTCTTACACTGCTATATGCCACCCTTGACCCAAGAGGTGACCAGCTATTCTGGTCCATAGCACATAATTATGCTGATTTGGTCATTAGGTGTGTCTTGGAACTAATTCTACCATTGAATTTTATTGCCTTCTTCCTGGGGAAATGCCTGGCCTCTTATGAATAGAACAAGTGATTCGGTGTGATGAACATCATAGGGCAGTCACAGGACAAATGGCTAAAATGTTGGACAGTTGCAGGAGATAGTTCTTTTTTGGCACCACTAGTCAGTTTTTCCCCTCACTGGCACTTTCAATTTTAATTTGCTGCATGTTTTAAAGTGTAGGGGGTAGATTTTCCCGAACCTGTCGGGAAGAAGGCGGCACTTCCCCTTTCGGGTTTTTGACCCGCCTACTTCGATGTCTGGCCAGTCGCGCGATTTTCCCTGGATTGACCTTGTTGAGCCCGCCCAGCGGGCTCAGCAGGCCAATTAAGGGCCACCCGGCAACAGGTGACGTCACAGACTGCAATTTCATCTGTCAAGAGTTTTTGACAGATGAAATATCAGTGTTTCGCAGCTGTTTGAAGCTGTGAAACACTGACACTCTGAGTTCTAACATGAGTCCTTCTGCACAGACTCAGTTAGAACTCTCACCAGCACTCAAAGCTGAAGGCTGTCACTTTTGACAGATCGCAGCCATTCCGCTTTCAGTTCCGGCTGAGTGATGCGCTCCCGACGGCTACAGGAAGAAAGGCTGTGAAGGTAAGTACAGGTAAGTAAAAGTTCTTTACACACTTTAGACACACCAAACACACTTACCCTTACACTCATGCACCCATCACTCACCTGAGCACTGACATCGCGACCCCTCCAACTCCTTCAACCCGACGGCCCGCCTGCTCTAACCTGGCGTGGTTTGGAGCCGTCGGTAATCCCACACGAAACCCCTCAAAATAGGGATTAGGCTAAAAACTGCCTGTTAACTACCTGTTAACAGGCAGTTAATTGGCACTAATCCCTTCCCGCCTGGTTTCGGCGGGTCCCAGTGTGGGGTGGGTATCCGCCGCCCCTGAAACTTACGTGGGGCGGGGTTTTGGGCGGGATGGCGTCGGGACCCCCAAATTCAGGATTCCCCCCCAACACGCCTGAAACCCCGCCTAACGGCTCCACGAAAATCTAGCCCTAGGTGTTCTGCTTCTCTCAGTGCACTTAAAAGTGAATTCATTTTCCAGGTGATCACTGCAACAACTAAGTTGGCACTTGTTCAGCTGTACTCAGTGGTAATGTTTAAAATTAAGAGTCTAAGTGAATGCCGATGCTCAGAGCAGAGCTCAGCATATATTGGCCTGGAATTTGTGGTGGATAATATCAGTGAACGAACAGAATCCTAACACTGAAATCCTGAAGTTGCAGTCAGTCATTTTCACTGGTCGCCACAGAGATTGCAAGATCTTTGTGGGAAGCTTACTTTGCTGCTGACCGCAAATTACGGGCCATAGAGCCTGTAAGCCCAACTGGTTACTAAAACAAGTGCTTGTACATGTTGCGTTCAGTGGCACCTCATTGATTCTAAACAGTGCTGGTAAATGAAGTAGATCAGTGTGTTACAGTAACCAAGTAGAAACATCTTTCACCCTTGGATAGACAGAGAGGCAGACACTGGCACTTTAAAACATATTACTGATTAAAATTAAAGTGCAGGTGAATGAAAAGACTGAAAGGGAAAGTTACACTCTATGGTGCAAATCACAGGATGATGCATCATGACAAAATAATTGCATTACTTTTGACTGATTTGCAACATTAAAAGGTACAGGCATCCGGCCAAAAGTGGCTAAAAAGATGATTCTGTTGAAAAAAGAACTACTTGGATTTAATTATTTTTATGGACTGAGTAAATTTATCATTATATACATGAACTGGATATATATCATGGGCTTTCTCCAAACTGTCTCACCAGGCAGCTACATTCATTTCCCCAGTTTGACGGGGGCTACTCTTTTGAGAGACTGTCCACTTCTACCCTATTTTGGGCTTTAATGAACGTTTACATACGAGTCTAAAGGGTGTGACAACCACCCCAGTTTCTTTATTTGGAGAAGGCAGTCCATCATGAAGCGTCACCTGATCATAATCGAGACCTGACCAAACCACAGATAGGGGGCACTGAGCAGCAATGGGTTAAATAGTACCAGTGCTAGAAAAAAAACTAAGGAAATGTCAGATGCCCTGCCTGTTACACTAAAATCTAATTCTAAAAACTCATTGTATGAAGCCAGCACCTATAGGATCTGCATGTTATATGGTCGCCATAACACATCTGCTCCCTCCCCCTTCCAACTTTGATTCAAACTTTGGCTGGAGTAGCTCCCTGTAGGTTTTAGGAGCAGTGATGAGCATTCTTATTTTATGTACTACAGGAATGCCTAATGAGGAATTTTATATCCTTGTACAAATCTTAAGTCTGCTCTAGATATTTTCTTGGGTTCAGCATTACTGGTTTCCCATAAGTGGCATTCACATCACTTAAGATTGGGATTTTGCCCGTACTGCCATACCATTGTTATACCATAGCGTGACCTGGGGGTGTAACCACCTTGTTATATGATCTGCTAACCATAAACTTGTCCTCCAATCTTCCTAGGGCTGGATTAATTAACACTTTAGCGAGACAAAGCCCCATACGAATTGTTTTGAGCTGCTTTATTTTACAGTCCTAAATGAACATACCGCAAATCAGTTATAACAAATCTCACCTTAATTTATCATTTCAGTGTGTTTTCATAAAAAAGAAGAAAATAAACCACACCACACCAGCCCTGTTAATTGGTTAAGTAATACTTTCTTACAGCCAGTCCTATCACTTAATTGGACCACGGTTTGCTCTGTGCTTGGTTTGCTCTTTTATTTCTTATGATAAGCTGGCCTAGGCCTTACCTAAGTAGAACTTACCCACTAACACAGAACATGTGTTCCCTAGTTCTGTTGTTTCCTCTATGGACAGGAAGATGAAGACTTGACCTCTCGCCCCTCCAGGCACAGGGGCTGACCAGTAGAGCTGCCAATTAAACTGGCCTGCATCCTGGATGGAGGTCCCTGGCAACTAACTAAAAAGAAAGAAAGACTTGCATTTATATAGCGCATTTCACGACCACTGGACATCTCAAAGCGTTTTACAGCCAATGAAGTACTTTTGAAGTGGAGTCACTGTTGTACTGTGGGAAACGCAGCAGCCAATTTGCGCACAGCAAGGTCCCACAAACAGCAATATGATAATGACCAGATAATCTGTTTTTGTTATGTTGGTTGAGGGATAAGTATTGGCCAGGACACCAGGGATAACTCCCCTGCTCTTTGAAATAGTGCTGTGGGATCTTTTACGTCCACCTGAGAGAGCAGACGGGGCCTCGGTTTAACGTCTCATCCGAAAGACGGCACCTCCGACAGTGCAGTACCCCCTCAGCACTGCACTGGAGTGTCAGCCTAGCTTTATGTGCTCAAGTCCCTGGAGTGGGACTTGAACCCACAATCTTCTGACTCAGAGGCGAGTGTGCTACCAACTGAGCCACAGCTGACACTACTGCTGTTTCCAAAATGAACAGGGCTATCCCAGCTCAGTGAGCCTAAAGAATTCACAGGAAGAGCTTAAAGACCCTCATTTATTGATGACAAGACAGGTGGCATTCTGCAGAGTAAGCTGTCTGGCATTAAAATACATCTCTTGTGCTTTGTGATGCAGAGGGTTTTTTTTCAAACCCTTCCCAGTACTGTACAAGGTCATGTAGTGATCAGGTGTTGGGAGCCTAGCTGATTTTTTTTTCTCCCTTACCCATGGACACTGAGGCAAAGAGGGTAATTTTCACTTTGGATGCGGCTAGAAAACTGGTTGTTGTGGATTGGCTGTCCACTGAGTTCAGTCGAAAGGTAAATCAGACGGGGTGTTTAATGGCCGGGCAACCTGCTACCGCCAAATTTCTGCCTGTGCCCAAAGTGAAAATTACTCTCAAAGTGCAACTCCCCTACTACCGTGGCTGAGATCAACTACCTCAACTCAGGCCAGCCATTATCGTATCTGCATGGTTAATACATGGATTTTTGTATTAAAATCCCTGAGTGTAACTGTAGGCATTGCAAAGTGACAATGAACATACTACAGGAGCCTGCAAGAACTCAAAGATTGCAGCTTCTTCCTGGAGATGGGGCACACAATCTGTTTGTTTCCTGTGTCTTGGATACTGCAGGTTTCATCAGCCTATTACCAAGCTCATAACCTTTGACTTAATGCACGTTTGTTTAGATTAATAGTTAAACCTTATTGTAACCTTTGAACGTAAATGGTCTTGGTGTGCTTTTCAAAAAGCACTGTAGAAAGCAATATCGTCTAAAAAGGGCTAACGAATCCCAGTGATCTGGTTCATCAGTAACAAACTTCTGCAGCATAATTTTTGAAGATTTATTAAATAGCTTCACGAATCCAAGCTCGGGGATAGTACCACATGGTTTATATCACCTTGGACTCCCAATAAAACCGTATTGTGCAGTTCCTTCAACAATTGGGAAATAAAACGTTTTGTAATCTCCTTAGTATGTAGTTCATTAGCCTCTGAAATGTGGCTGAGACCCATGGAAAACAAAGGGCATTACTGTAAACTGATAAAGACCGACTAATGTAGGAAAGAGTCTCTGCTGTGAGTAACCCTTACACAAAAACAAATGATCCACAGTACTTGGAAGCAGCGTTTTCTCCTTAACTGACCAAATTCATAAACTCCATCCAAAAGTTGCATCAGTAAGTCCATTGGAATGAGACTTGTCTTATTTGTTATTTTCCACTGACCTTCTGAGAGCGGTTTGCAAAATTCACCATTTCCTCATCAATGTAAAGGGGAACTGAATCTTTGTGGAATTCTTCTCAGTGGTCCTTTCTCTCTCTGAAAGTAGCCTGACAATGGGATGCCGTGGGTCAGTGTCATTGGTGAATGCCTCAGAATTTCAGCAATTGTCCAACTTTATTTTTATTCTAGGGATTCGGATAAATCCATACGCAATACACGATTACAAATCTCAATGTTTTACTCTTAACTTTCCCAGTTCTATGGTAATGCTACTAATACATAAAACTTAGAGTAATATGGGATTAAATTATTGTTATTGGTCTGGAATAGCACAGTGTGAGTAGGTACCCATGGGGTGCTATTACCTCCATCTATCTGTTTGGTGGTACTTTTAATGCTTTGTTCTTTCCTGAATTTAAGCTATGGGGTGACCAAAGTAGTGTCCAGTGAAAATATTTCCCCTGGTTCAAGTTCCTTTTCATTATTTGCCTTCACTCAGATAGTAACCAAACTGACTTGAATTCTCTGGGGTAACATCCTTTAACATGTAGAGCTCAAATCCCAGGACTACCTCTCTGAGCAAGCTGGCCACTACTTCAACTATAAGTAAATACGTCTGACCCTCTACTAAGCCGAACATAAATAGAGGAAGGTTTAACATCTCCATGTACACAATGTATTTGGACTTCTTGATCATAGTCCGTGTACTTGGTTAATAAATGTTGGGCCTGCATAGGTTTTGACAGCTCCCTGAACTAATAAATGCTTGTACTTGTTTCTCTCCCCTCCCAAACTCACTGCAGTAGTCAGCAACTCAGCAGTCCTAGGTAAATTATTCTTGTGGGCAGTGGTTGAAGTGGCGTGGAACATTCTGGAATTGTGTTCATTCTTCAGCAAAAGTGGCCTTGTGGAACATAGTACAAGATGTATTGGATGGTTTTGTGCATTTGGATTAATGTGCCCTGGCTGGTATTTTGCCCATCCGTTACTGTATCCTTTATTCCAAAGTGTCTCCTTGGTTAGTCAGGGTATCTAAGAGCTGTAATAGCTTCATGTTTTTCTCCAGATTTGCATCTTGGCTTTACCCGGAAAAGCTGTTTGATCTGTTCCCCTTTCTGGTCCAAATTATTTCCCTCAGGTTACAATTTACTTCTGGTAAAAATGTTAGTTTTTATGTGAGGGTGCTGTGGACTTTACTTCACCTTGCCGTACAGGCAGCAAAACTCTGAGGGTAAACCTCTTAATCAATCTTGCAATGAGCAAGAGTAGAGCATTTTTAACTTCCAGTAGTCCTTGGCTTGTTCAGTACCTACGATTGTAAATAATACCTCAGTTCTGCCAATAAACAATGGATACCAGATAGGTTGTCCAATTCCACAGGTGGCCATTGAGTTGTTCAAATAAAGTTGCAAATTGATCCAATTGCTCTCCAGGTTTTCAGTTGGGTTTTGGGCTTAGATTGCATTGTCTCTGTCATCTGTGGGAGCAGTTGAACTGCTCCAGTGATCTGCATCCATCTCTCCTGCTCTACCCTGTCTATGCCATGCTCATTCTAGACTCTTGTGAAAAACGTTTCCTTGAGGTCTGCCAGAATTCCACTGATTCATCTTTATCAGTTGCTTCAGAGACAACTATAGCAGCTGCTTCAGCATCATTACTGGTCATCTTCCAGAACTCGATAGACTCTGGAACAGTACCCATGGATTGGAGGGTAGCTAATGTTACCCCACTATTCAAAAAAGGTGGTCGAGAAAAAGCGGGGAATTGTAGACCGGTAAGCCTGACATCGGTAGTGGGGAAAATGCTAGAATCTATTATAAAAGATGTAATAGCAGAGCACTTGGTAAGCAGTGACAGGATCGGACAAAGTCAACATGGATTTACAAAAGGTAAATCATGCTTGACTAATCTACTGGAATTTTTTGAGGATGTAACTGGTAAAATAGATAAGGGAGAACCAGTGGATGTGGTGTATTTGGACTTTCAGAAGGCTTTCGATAAGGTCCCACATAAGAGATTAGCATGCAAAATTAAGGCACATGGGATTGGGGGCAAGGTATTGACTTGGATAGAGAACTGGTTGGCGGACAGAAAGCAAAGAGTTGGAATAAACGGGTCATTTTCCGAGTGGCAGGCAGTGACTAGTGGGGTACCGCAAGGATCGGTCCTAGGACCCCAGCTGTTCACAATATATATTAATGATCTGGACGAGGGAATTGGATGTAATATCTCCAAATTTGCAGACGACACAAAGCTGGGTGGGAGGGTAAGCTGTGAGGAGGATGTCGTGAAACTCCAGTACGACCTGGACAGATTGGGTGATTGGGCAGAAACATGGCAAATGCACTATAATGTGGATAAATGTGAGGTTATCCACTTTGGTGGCAAAAACAGGAAGGCAGATTATTATTTGAATGGCAATAGATTGGGAGAAGGGGAAGTGCAAAGAGACCTGGGTGTTCTTGTGCACCAGTCGCTGAAGGTAAGCATGCAGGTGCAGCAGGCGGTTAAGAAGGCAAATGGTATGTTGGCCTTCGTAGCAAGAGGGTTCGAGTACAGGAACAAGGATGTCTTGCTACAGTTGTACAGGGCCTTGGTGAGACCGCACCTTGAGTACTGTGTGCAGTTTTGGTCGCCTTACCTGAGGAAGGACGTTCTTGCCATGGAAGGAGTGCAGCGAAGATTCACCAGGCTGATACCTGGGATGGCAGGAATGACATATGAGGAAAGATTGTGTCGATTGGGCTTATACTCACTGGAGTTTAGAAGAATGAGAGGGGATCTCATTGAAACTTATAAAATTCTGTCAGGCCTGGACAGACTAGATGCAGGAAGGATGTTTCTGATGGCCGGGGAGTCCAGAACCAGGGGTCATAGTCTAAGGATAAGGGGTAAGCCATTTAGGACTGAAATGAGGAGGAATTTCTTCACCCAGAGAGTGGTGAACCTGTGGAATTCTCTGCCACAGAGGGCAGTGGAGGCCAGTTCATTAAATATATTCAAAAAAGAGTTGGATATATTTCTTACGGCTAAAGGGATCAAGGGATATGGGGAGAAGGCAGGGACAGGGTACTGAATTTGGATGATCAGCCATGATCTCATTGAATGGCGGAGCAGGCTCGAAGGGCCGAATGGCCTACTCCTGCTCCTATCTTCTATGTTTCTATCATTCCTTTTTATCAGCATACTGGAGACGTGGGTCAGGAATTTAATTGAGTCCCAGTGTCCGAGGAGATAGAGGCACATCCCACTTCTGATACAGTACCAGGATGTGACTACCTCACCTGGCAGCATGCTTGGGTACAAACTGACACCACTACAAAGTTAAAAGTGGATGGAAATTGTCTTTCTTAAAAGGTTTTTCTTTAGGGGGAGGAGAGGGGAAGAAAATATTATATCTTGCACTTTAAGATGCTGGGCAAGATGATTAAAAAATTAGCAAGAAATCCATTTGATTGTAAAGTGATGTAAACACAGGAATAACGCATAACAGTACTGTAATGATTGCTTTAGCTCATTCCTCACTGCGTTAGCTCATTAGCACATGGTTGTTATAATGTTGCTTTCCATAGCCTGGTTCGGTCTAGCCATTTAAGAATGGATGGGACAGAATTAGGTCACTTGATCCATTGAACCTGCTCCGTCATTTTTGTTAGCTATGCCAGCTCTTTTTAATCCCAATTGCTTGCTGTTTCTCTATATCTCTCTTTATGCTTACTTTATAAGTAAGTATCTATCTCCCTTTTAAATACCTCAATTGACTTTGCGTCTATGGGGTAGTGTGTTCCACGTTTTCACAACCCTTTTATCACAGAAATCACAGAAACCCCACAGTGCAGGTAGAGGCCATTTCGGCCCATCGAGCCTGCACCGACACATATCCCACCTGATCCCCATAACCCCTACACCAACCCCACCCTATCCCTGTAACCCCACATATTTAATCCCCCTAACACTAAGGGTCAATTTATCATAGCCAATCATCCTAACCTGCACATCTTTGGACTGTGGGAGGAAACCGGAGCACCCGGAGGAAACCCACGCAAACACGGGGAGAATGTGCAAACTCCACACAGACAGTCACCCGAGGCTGGATTTGAACCCGGGTCCCTGGCGCTGTGAGGCAACAGTGCTAACTACTATGCCACCGTAGAAACAGGAGTAGGCCATTCAGCCCCTCGTGCCTGTTCCACCATTCAATGAGATCATGGCTGATCTGCATCCTAACTCCATTTACCCGCCTTGACTCCATATCCCGTAATACCCTTGGCTAACAAATCTTACTGGTCTCCGAGTTCAAATTATTAATTGAGATAGTATCTACTGCTTTTTGTGGAAGAGAGTTCCACACTTCTACCACCTTTTGTGTAAAGAAGTGTTCCCTAACGTCCCTCCTGAATGGCCTGCCTCTGATTTTAAGGTTATGTCCCCTTGTCCTAGACTCCTGCACCAGTGGAAAAAGTTTCTCTCTATCTACCCTATCCATTCC